>NW_007361285.1:0-1426 GCF_000149035.1 Colletotrichum graminicola M1.001
GCTATTATAAAGTAACACTTAACTAATAGTAAATTATATTAGATTTACTATAGATTTAGCTACCTATTAGTAAATTACCTTAATAAGTTACTTAAATAAGTAGGTAAATCTACCTCCCTTACTATACTTAAAGAGATTAATAAGTACTGCTGTTACTACTAACTTAACGTAAAGACACCTAGCTACTTTAAATTTACACTATATAATAACTATAAATTTAACTATAAAACTTTTACTAATATAATATATATAAATAGTAATAAGCCTATACTTTATATAGTTAACTTAGCTACTATATTTAATATAGTAAGATTCTTATATTTAGTTACTATAAAGTATATATAAGAGGCATTTTAAATATACTAAATTAATATATATCTTAGGCTGCCTAATTAGATTACTACTAACACTAGCCTAAATTTTTATATAGCTAAATTTAAATATACTACCTATACGTTATTTATTAAAGTTAATAAAGTGCCTATTAAGGCCTATTAATTTATTAGTAAGGTTAAGTAATACTATACTACTTCTTACTATATATATAAGATTATTTATACAGATAGTAATTATAAGCCTAAAGTTACCCTTTAATTAGCTATTAAAGCTATTAATAATACTACTAGCCCTAATAGCCTTATACTAACTCTACTTATTTTTAAGGTATACCTCTATATTATAGATAATTTACTACTTACCTCTTTTACTATATAGCGTACTAAAGCAGTAAAAAAGGCTATAAATATAGTGTAGTAAATCTATATAAAGAGATAAGTACGTAATATATTAGTAATATATAACAGCCTAAATATAATAAATACTATAGCGCTACCTCTTTAATTACTTATTTATATATAGTATAAGAAAGATAGCTAGTAAGGCCTATTTTACTTACTTACTAATAATAGTATAACCTATACTATTAAATTACCTTACAGCCTATATAATTTTTATATTACTATAGTAAAGCTATACTATATAGTATAAAAAGAAGGCTAATTAGTGCTACTACCTATAATAGCTAAAGAAGGTAATAATCCTATATAAGCGTAAGAAGAAGAGCCTATAACAGCTAGTAAATCTATAGAGGAAGTACGTAATACTATTATTATTAATAATAGGCTGCCCCTATAATAAGGCTATAGCTGCCTATAAAAGAACCTAATTACTACCTTTTTTTATAAGATACACCTTACTATTAATATCTCTAATATATACCTTACTATAAAGAAAAAAGCTAACTATATACTTACTATTAAACTATAAGAAAAAGGTATTATTACTACACCTAGTAAGCCTTTTAAAGAATTTAATAAAGTAGAGGTAAAAGCCTTATTAACTATAGTGTATTTTATATTATTACCTATAATAAGAAAACATATAGTAATATATAGATCTTTAAGTTATATATAGTATATAAAGTTAA
>NW_007361285.1:3297-9962 GCF_000149035.1 Colletotrichum graminicola M1.001
TAAGATAATTTATAGCACTTTAGAAGGTTACTAGTGTTATAATATTAACTATTACCTAGATATTAGTAGTATAGATTAACGCTAAATAGCTAGAATAACTATAGCTAATTTACTATAGATCTACTAGATTTATAGGAATATTACGTAGTAGATTTACTATATAATCCTATAATAGTTTTTTTTCCTTTATGTATAATTTAGAACTAGTATTTACCCCTATTATTTATTACTTATCTATTAATATGTATAGTTAACTGTATTACTACCCTAGTGAAACTAATAAATACCTCTATATATTAGTTTAAGAAGTAAATATTACTTCCCCTTTTAGTACTAAAATAGCTAATTCCTAGCTAGATAATATATTTACTTAAGTAAAAAGAAATAAGTAATAAATAAAATTAGCCTAAATTAGTTAAATTATTTTAACTAGTATATAAAGTCTTATATAAAAGGTAGTTATTAACTCTTAATCCTTAATAGTTATAATAGCTATAAGTTAATTAAATTTAATAATTTCTATAAGAAATAGAAAATTATTACTTTATATATACCTCTTTATTTATTATATAAGCTTTAGCCTCTTAACATTAGTTATTTTAGCTTATTAAAGCTTTTATATAGTAAGGAAATTAAGAAGATAATATAAAAATATATTGTATATACTATAAAAAATAACTTTTTTCTTACTTTTAAAGTAGTATTTTTTACTATAATAGTAAAAAGAAATATATTAGGTAGGTTTAGATGAGTTAGCCTTATAATCTTTAACCTTAAAGTAGTTATTTCTTACTTAGATTTTAAGTTAAATATATTAATACTTTTTAGCTTATATCTAACTAGCTTAGGCTTATAAGACCTAAAGATACTAACGATAATACTAAAAAATATATAAAGTACTAGTTTACTAATAAGAAAGATTTAAGAATATTAAAAAAGCTTACTAACCTTAATATATAAAGTAATTAACTTCTAAGCTAAAGTATTAGTAAGTTAGTATAAAAGATTACTATTATTAAGGCTAAGAATCTTAGACTTTATATAGAAATAACTATATTAAGTACGTACTAAAAGGCTAAAAAGACCTTACTATATCTTAAAAGGTTTAATAGTATAAGTAGTACTATTATTAGTAAGTAAGTAAAACAGGCCTTACTAGCTACTCTTTTTATACTATATATAGATAAGTAACTAAAAAGGTAGTACTATAGTATTTATTATATTAAGGCTATTATATATTACTAGTATATTATATATTTATCTCTTAGTATAGATTTACTATACTATATTTATAGCCTTTTTTACTACTTTAGTGCACTATATAGTAGAAAAGGTAGGTAGTAAATTATCTATAATATAGAGGTATATACTAAAAATATATAAGGTTAGTATAAGACTATTAAGGCTAGTAGTATAATTAATAGCTTTTATAGCTAGTAAAAAAGTAACTTTAGGTTTATAGTTACTATTAGTATAAGTAATCTTATATATATAGTAAAAAGTAGTATAGTATTATTTAACCTTACTAATAAATTAAGAAGCCTTAATAAGCACTTTATTAACCTTAATAAATAATATATAGGTAGTATATTTAAACTTAGCTATATAAAAGTTTAGGCTAGTGTTAGTAGTAATCTAATTAGGTAGGCTAAGATATATATTAATCTAGTATATTTATAGCACTTCTTATATATATTATAGCTAGAGGGGTTATATAAAAGATATATAGATAAGAATAAGGTTATAGTGTAGTTTAGTAGCTAGTGTGCACTACGCCTTAGTAGTAAGTGCGCTATAGCTATAATAGTTAGTGTACTACGCCTTAGTAGCTAAGGCCCTAAGCCTTAGTAGTTAGTACACCTATACCTTAGTAGCTAGTAAACCCTATAGTACTAAAGGACTTACTAAAGGGCAGGGGATAAGAACCCCTAGTTATAAGAACTATTAGGTAACTTATAAATAGAATAAATAGCTATATAATAGCTAGTAGGACTACTAGCCCCCTAAAGTAGATCTTTTTCCTTTTTACCTTTAAATTCTTATAATAGGAAATATAGTTATATGTCTAACTAACGTAGTATTACTACTATAACACTTATATACTTCCTTATAATAGTAGCTTATCTAGCTCTTTAAGTATATAAGATTAAATAAGTTAAGATTATCTAGTGTTATTATATATTTAGTTTTATATATAAGCTTATTAGATATAGCTATAATAGCCTTACTTCTTACTATATATAGCTATATAGTTACTTACTAAAATATCTTAGTAATTACTATAGCTATAGTAACCTCTTAGTAAGTAGTAAGCTTATTTTTAGTTAAGATATATAGATATTATATTATAAGTAGCTTTATTAGTTTCTTTAGATATATTTTAAGAATTAATTAGTTTACTACTATAACCGTTAGGTTAATATACTTCTAGAGATTATAACGCTTTACTTTTACTTAAATAGTGTTAAGCTATATAAACTAATTACTATATAATTATAAAATAGTTACCTTATTATTATACTTCTTATTAATTATTATAATAGTATTTACTTAGTAAATAAGTATATTAGTTATTATAAATATATATATTAAGCTATTAACTATTAAATAGTAAAGATTATAGTAGTTACTTTATTAATTCTATTATATGTTTTTAACTATAGTAAATTCCTATAGAAATAAGGAAAAACCCTTATTTCTTAGTTAGGAAATCCCTAGCTAATCCTTGTGATATTATTAGTGAAGTTACCCCTAAAAGTGGGGCTAATTCACTGCCTATTCCCTGACAATTTGCCGTAGGGCAACCGTGCATTCGCCGGCTAATTCACGTGTAATTCCGCCATATTTGACACCTTATCATATAGTAAAACCGTGACCATGTGGTCTAGACAGGGGTCCTGGGCTAGGTCCGATTTAGGCCACGCAGACGCTGACAATAGCCACGCCGGTGCCTAAAGCCAGAGACCCTTGTGGGCGTGGGACAGGTCTGCCCACAGGTGGGGCCAGTCTGCAAATAAATACCTCGACCGCCAGCAGCCTGGGCAACTAGAATGCCATCTATCCGTACATTAATTAATCCATCATGGATTAGAATATATCACTAACCGCATCCCATTATTAATCCGACGTTCAGACAGCGGGATATCCCCGCTGGCGGCTGTTTTAACGAGGTGATAACCCCACAATGTGAGAACAAGCACAAAAAGAATGCGATGTCCTGCTAGGGCAGTTTGTAGAGAAAGGAAAAACTATCGCATAAACTTCCAGATATTACCGGCAAGTCCGTGCAATATACCTATAACAGACCAGCCTCGCAGAGTATATAAAATAGGGGGTAATGCAGATATTTAATAAAGCCACCTCCATTATTTGCCCTTGGGTTTAGTTCTCATACTACATACGCATCAGCTCTTTTCAAAATGAAAATCTCTATTCAAGCTCTTACTGTCTATATTTTTGCTGGTGTTACTCTAGCATGCGACCGCTACAACTATTGCCGTTGCACCATGGACGACGGATCAATCAATAACACTGCCACAGAAGCAGCCTGCAAGTACTTGTACGACTATTCTGTAAAAAAATACCTCGACCTGTCTGTCTATAAGACAAAAACTAGAGACAACGACACAGAATGGTGTTATCAATTCTACAACGATAATTCGGCATTTTTCGGTACCCAAAACTGCGATATGCGGGTATCCTGCACCGCTGTGGGCGCCACCGGGAATGATTCTTGGTGTGAGGAGAAGATATTGTAAAGCAGAGAAAGCTGTGTGACTCGTACTAGCTGTATTTACTGAATATAAGTTGCGGATTGGCATGGAAGAAAGCCATACAACGAGAAAAACAGCTTAGTGCTAATGTCTACATAAGATATTAACTTTCTTTATATGTAAGAGGCTATTATTAACGTCCTAAAAGACCTAATTGTCCTGTTCTAAATAGGTAGACAGGCTCCGCTAGTGCTCCCATAGGGCCCCGCCCCAACTCCTGACCTCTAGCCCTTAGGCACCTGACTGATTAGGAATAAGCACATGCCGGAGAGAAGCGTACCTTCGAGGTTTGTTTGTAGCAACAGTTACCAAAAATGTAAATCAAAATTCCCTTCATCAGGTTTGGTTTTACTACTCCCAAGTTGCTAATGATTTGTAAATCATCCCATAGTCACTTTGCACTCAGTCTACATCATCATACAATTAAAGCAAGCCGCAAATACATCATTGTTTCCCAGCTAAGTAGTTCTTGCTTGCTCTGTTCCTTGGCGCCCATGATAGACCACAGAGCGACTCACGCGATATCCGTCACAACGGACAGAAAACGTGCGCGCAATCAGACGTTCCTAACAGTATCCATGCATCTACCGCTAAACATCAACTAAGACTTCTATCGCCTTGGCCCGTTCAAGGATGTACTTCGGTAATGTGCCCTATAGGAAGCATAGCGCCCCCCAAAAGCCCGCGCGGGGTGTTAACTCCAGTGGATATAGTCACATGTGGTGGTTCCGGTTAGTGAAATAGATTATATCGTGATAGACACAATTCTCTAAAAGCGGTATAAAAAAAAGCACACAATACCAAGGTATTCGCTGGTCGTTACCGACTCAACTACCAATCCGGCCCTCATGAAGCCTTAGCTGCAAGAGCCTTTTCCTCCTATTTTCAAAGCCTGACGCTTCTGTTATGAGAAGGCAAGGCTCCTATTTTTAACCCCACTCTGCAGCATAAAGTTAGTCCTCGCCAAACGTTATTCCTTCGGCTTCACCGTTTACAAGGACGCCCCAATGAAGGGCGCATAGGCGCGCAATCAGGTACAACCAGTCGCCGAGACCCACATCTACAGTCATGGTGGGGATTCATTCACCACATACCTAGTACGGATATGCACAATGTGTTGGAACAGGGGTCCAGGCAACGGTCTCGGGCCCGGGCGGACGCCCTGACTCGTACCACGCGGCCGGGGCGATAGCCACGCTATTCACCAGGGCTAGACGCAGTCTTCGCGTGCGTGAGACTGGTCTGCCCATAATACCTCGACCCCTGGCAGCCCGGGCAATTATAAAGCTTCCCAGAACGATTAAAGCATATTACTTATAGCATCCCAGTCCTGATGCCACAAGTAAGACAGCGGGATGGCCGGTCTGCGACTGTTTAACCTAGGTGCCAACCAACACAGTTTAATAACACAGTATTAGTATTATACGTAATTATTAACATAATAGAGTGTGTAAGGGTGACACAGCTCCTTTTCTTACACATGCCAGCAAGGCTATAGTTGTTAAATCGTAGGGATTGTAATAGTTAATTAATTGTGTTGTGTGTAACTATTTATTATGAAATCCTATAGGAACAGGGAAATGTTAAAGTGGGCAAATTGGCCAGATACGCACGGTTGCTTGTGGGGCAATTGGCCGCAAATGAGCCAGTCATTTCTCAGATGGATTTTGTCAAATGTGGCGGAATTACACGTGAATTAACCGGCGAATGCACGGTTGCCCTATGGCGAATTGTCGGGGAATAGGCGGTGAAAGGGCCCCACTTTCAGGATGAATCCACTAATCATATAGCCAGGATTTCTCCAGGATTTCCTAACTAAGAAATAGGGGGATTTCCCTGCTCCTGCGGGATTTTAACTAGATATATATAATATATTATAATTAATTAATTAACTATTATAATCCTTACTATTTAATAATTAAAAGTCTAATTTATATATTTATAATAACTAATATACCTATTTACTAATTAAATACTATTATAATAATTAATAAGAACTATAATAATAAGGTAACTATTTTATAATTATATAGTAATTAGTTTATATAGCTTAACGCTATTTAAGTAAAGGTAAAGCGTTATAATCTTTAGGAGTATATTTATTAAATTATAGGGATTATAATAGTTACTTAATTAATTATATAATATATTATATATGTCTAGTTAAGATCCTACAGGAGCAGGGAACTCCCCCTATTTCTTAGTTAGGAAATCCTAGAGAAATCCTAGCTATATAATTAGTAGATTTACCCTAAAAGTAGGGCCCTTTTACTGCCTATTCCCTAACAATTTACTATAAGGTAACTATGTATTTACTAGTTAATTTATATATAATTCTGCTATATTTAATACACCTCCTTAGCGCTAGTAACGTACTTACTTACTATAAAGCCTGCGCTAAATATTCTCTATATATAGCCTATTTGTTTATTAATTATCCTTTAATATCCTATATGTTTTCCTCCTCTATCTAGTAGTAAAGCTTTACTTTATTATTAGCTAATTCTTACTATTAATTTACTTTAAGGCGTGTATATTAGTTACTTATATTTAAATAAGCTATAAATATAGTAAATTATAGCGCACTAAGCGCCTTTATTAATCTATTAGCTATTAATTTAGTAGACTTCTTATATTTAATAGTAATCTAATCTACTACTACTTCTTATTACAGCTAGTAGTTATAAATATCTATATACTATAGCCTTATTTATAGTTAAATAAGCTCTTTAGTAATAAGCTTAATAGTCTAGGTATTATTATAGCTAATATAAATAGTTAGTAGCTATTTAGTAGCTGCCTGCTTATTAAGTAATAATTTAGTTCCTGTTTATATTAATAGTTAAATACCTAGCGTAGTAATTAATCTGCTAGTAAAAAACGCCTCTTTTG
>NW_007361285.1:10062-13477 GCF_000149035.1 Colletotrichum graminicola M1.001
TAGCTTTAGCATGTCGCTTATCAGCTGTAATAGTTAGTAACTTAATTAGTAAATAAGGCGTCTACAGTAACCTCTAATATATTATTTTTACTGCCTAGCGTTACGTCTATATGTAAGGTAAAGCTGCTACGTTTAGTAAAGATATCTAAGTACTTAATCTACTGCTTTTTAGTAATCTAGATTAGATTATAGTTAAAGTAAGTAAGCTAGCTAGCTGTAAAGGTAACGTCTAGCTAAGTTATTACTGCTATATATAGGATTATCCTTACCTTCTTTTAATATTAGTTAACCTCTTATAATAAGGCTATATATTTACTAGGCAGTAGCTTAGCCTTTACTATAGGTAATAATCTATTATATTTATATTTATTATTTATTAGTAGTAGTTTTATTATTTTATTATAGTATCCTCCTTATAAGAGCTAGAGATAATAGTTACTTTAGTTATAAATTACCTTAAGGCTAAAGAACTACTATAATAGGCCTCTACCTTTAAGGTAGTATTATTACTAAAGAGCTACTATCTTATTACTTACTTATACTTTATTTATATAGTAATAGGCTAATATATAGTTATTAATATAAAAAAAGAATATAATATAATCTTTTTTCTAATAGTAGTTCTTACTAAGCACTTAGTAAAAGCCTTATATAGTAAGTCCTTTTTTAAGGTGCTTTTACTATAGTAGTAGTAATTACTAAAGCCTATAGAGTGCTTTTAATAACTAGAAGATCTAGCTAGTAATTTAGTAGCCTAGAGGTATCTTTATAAATACTACCTTATTAATAGTAGCGTAAATAAATATATTTACTATATTATATTAAAGTAATTCTAAATTAAAGTAAGTAGCTATTACTATAAGTATTTTAAATAATATACCTACTAATATAGCTATATAGGTATCTTATAGATCTTTTACTTATTAGTTACTATAGATAATAAGTCTTACTTTAAATTTAGTTAATTAACTATATTTATTAAGCTTATAGGTATATATCTAGTAGTAGCTAAGGATTTAATAGTCTTTAGCTGCTACTTATAGCACTATTACCTAAGATTTTAATATTTTATGCTTATATAGATATGCTATTTTAGTGTCTTTAAATTACTTTTTATATAAGTAGCTTTTTAACTATCTATAGATTAGTAAAAGGTGTAGTAACTTCTAATATATACCTATTAGCCTATAAAGTCTAGTAACTCCTTTATTATATACTAGTAATTTATTAGTAATGTCTTTATAATTATTATACCTATTAGGCGTTATATAGTTAATTAATTTTTAGCTATAAGCACACTTTAGCTAAAGGTAGTAATCTTTACCTATTAGTTAACTTTATAGTATACTAAACTATATTATTACCTATAAGCTGCCTTATATATAGTCTATAATCTTTTACTATAAAGTAAGCCCTATAAGGAAAGCAGCCTTAAATAAAGTCCTTAGCAAAATCTAACTACCTATATATACAGCAGGATAATACCTTTTTATAACGCCTTTAAATAAGGTTACTACTAGCTAGAGATTACCTAATAAGCTAGCTACTATTACTTAGGAATTAAACACCTTTTTATAGTTAGTAACGTCTTATAAATTAATTACATAGGGATAAGATAAGGTATAGGGGATTACTATCCTTATTACTTTAGAACTATTAGTTCCTAGTAAGTTACTAGCTTATAGGCTATTAGCTATTAATAAATTATTTAAACTATTATTAGCTCTAATTACCTTAAGTAAGTTACTAGCTTATAGGCTATAGGCTATTAATAAATTAATTAATAGGCTATTAGCTATTAATTTAGGTATTTACCTATTAATTATTTTACTATTAGTAAGTATTTAGCTATTAGCTATTAGATTAATTAATTTAGAACTATTAGTTCCTATTTCACTACCCCCTATATTAATATCTATAATAGCTATAAAAAAGGCGCTTAGTAGTAATAGTAGTAAAGTAAGAAGAAGTGTAAATTTTACTTACTTATATAGATATTCTAGTACGTTACCTAATTATAAAGCGCCTAGTAAAGTAATATTAACGTGTTTTATTACTTTATCTATTTCTTTATTAGCTTTTTTACGTAATAAGGATTAAATACTAGCTGTAATTAGCTTATTAATTTATTATTAAATTACTATAAGATTAGCTTTATAGAGCTTATTAAGTAATCTATCTATTAATTTATTAAAGATTTATTTCTTATTAAATATTATATTACGTGTAGTAAAGACCTTATTTTATACTAGATACTAGAGGTAATATAAATTACTAAATATATATCTAATAAGGAATCTAATCTATATACAGGCAGTAAGCTTTTACTAGTAGTTTTATAATAGTTATATGTCTACTATTAGTGTATACGCTTAGTAGCTATAGGCTTATAGATATAAAAGATCTAGCTTTACTATTAGTAAAGGCTTAGTGTGCTTATTAAGTATAAAATATAAGTAAAATAATTAATATAGGGATTTCTACCCCTAAGCTACTAATAGCGTTTAATTATAAAGGTATATAGCTATAGTTATAATTTTAGGCTATAGAACTTTAGGTAATTTTATGTTAATCTATATATATTACGCCTTAAGTTTAATAATTATAGTAATTTACTTAGCGGTACTGTTTTAAGCCTAGGTATTTACTACTAACAGCTTAATAGAGATTCTATAATTAAAAAGTATATCTATAAGTTACTTAAGGCATAAGATTTCTTAGTTAGCCTTAATAACTTTTAGCGTAATTAAATATTTAGTTTTTAGTATTATAAGGAAGCCCCTTATTATTAAGTTAATGGTATCTTAGTAGCGGCTGTGTAGGTAGAAATCCTATATAAGGCCTGTTACCTAATCTAAGATTATTATTACTAAGCGGTATCCTATATAGCCTTATTTAAGATTATAAAAGTCTAGCGCTAAGTAATTACCTAGCGCTATATTTATAATAGATTTATAAGGCTAGTAGTAAATCTCCTACCTTATTTTACTAAGACTATATAAATTATAGTCTTATATTATTATAGCGTTAACTTAGGTTAGATATCCTTTATATATAGTATTTATAATCCTTTATAAAGCCTTAGCTCCTAGGTAGCTAAGACGCTTATACTATATTATTATATTCCTATAAAGTAGTTATTACTATATTAACGTTATATATTTGTTTCTTACTTATAGGGTTAGTAGTAAATTATTAGTAAAGTATATAGTAAAAGCGCCTTTCCTTTCTTAGCTATAACTATATTACCTATTATATTTAAGTACTTATTAGTTACCTTATTCCTTAATATAGCCTATAAGGCTATAATCTATACGCCTTAGGTAATTATTACCTAGGCTAATATCCTGCTATATCCTTACTACTATAGCCTCCCCACCGAAATAAGTCATATAGTAAATCGCTATAATATACC
>NW_007361286.1:0-1708 GCF_000149035.1 Colletotrichum graminicola M1.001
AATAATATAGTTATTAATCTATAGTAAGATATTAGTAATCTTAGTTAAGCTGTTTATCCTAATTACCTTAATAGGAATCTTTAAGAGGGCTTTTTCTATATAGATATATATAGTAATTAGTTACTTACTATACCTAAAGGAGAGTTAAGTGTCCTAAGTAAAAGGTAGGCCTAGTAAAAGTAGATTAGTTATTTCTTATTTATCTTTAATAAAAAAGCAGGAGGTTACTTTATATCTATTAATCTAGATATTAGTAAAGTAGAAGCTATTAAACGTTATATTAGTATCTAGATTAGACTTAAAAGTCTTTATTTAGAAACTTATAACTATATATAGGATCCTAGTAGCTTTAACGTACTACTTTAAGAAGATATTAACTTACGCTTTAGTGTTAAGGATTACTAAGATTAAAGGGCCTTTATTTAACTAATTAATACTTAATATTTAGACCTTTAGTTATAGGTATATATTTAAAATAACTAAGGTTAGTAGTTTACTATAGGCTTTATACCTTATACTTTATTAATTTTAATAAATATTAAGGACTTACTATTAATTAAAGTATTATACTTATTTAGTAGTTCTTTAATATTTTTTTACTATTAAGCTATTTCTTTAAGATTAATTAGGGACTTTAGGGCCTTAATCTAAACACCTTTAGTGTTAATATACACTTAATTATATAAGGTAGCACTTATAGCTATATTAAACTCTAGCTATATCTTTTAAAGAAGTCTAATAGGAAGTAAGACTAAAGCGTCTAGCTTTTAATTAGCTAACTTCCTTACCTCTTAATATAAATTAAGGCCTTAAGCTTACTTAAAGGCTATAACTTCTTTTAATTTATTAGGCTTCTCCTTACTTATATATAGTTTATAGTCTTTAAGGGTAGTTATAAGTTCTATAAGCTTTAGTTATAGTAAAATAGTTATATTTATTTTAGTTAGTAAGGACACCTAATTTAGATTATAATTATAGTTATTATTATTATTAACCTTTATAATCTCCTTATTTTTTAAGGTAAATAAAATAGTTTTCTTTTTAATTAGCTAAGGCCTAACTAACTTTTTTATACTATATACCTCTTATAATTTATTATAAGTATATTTATCCTAGCTAGTATAGTTCTTAAGAGGCCTACCTTATTATACTATAAAGATATTAGTGTATTCCTACTTCCTATCCTCTAGTTATACTATATATAGGCACCTAATATTACTTATTAGTGCTATAAATAGTAGATCTAAGATACTTTACTAAGGCTATCTAACTTATAAATCTAAGATATACTTTACTAAGAACTTATAGTCTTTATTAGTAGATATATTTATAATATAAAAGTGTAAAAGTAACTTAATTAGTAACTTTACTTTATTTAGCTATCTTTAATTACTAGAAATAGTATATTATATATTAGACTTTACTTATTATACTTCTTATAATACTAAGCTTTTTAAACTAAAGATTATAAGATATATATCCTTATTAAAAGTATATTTACTAATAATCTTAAATAAATTAATACTTATTAGACTAGTAGTACTAATATTTATCTCTTAGCCTAATACTTTTACTTAATCTAGTTATACTATACTAACCTTAACACTTAAGGAGACCTTTTTAGCTAAATAGAATTTTAATATATCTTAGGTTACTTATACTATTAGTAGGGTCTAATTAGTGTTACTTTAAGACTAGGTAGGTAACT
>NW_007361286.1:3970-13648 GCF_000149035.1 Colletotrichum graminicola M1.001
TTAGCCTGTATACTATCTTGCTCTAGGCTAATTACCTTACCCTACTTTAATATAGTAGTTACTTAGCTAAAGATCTAGATATAAATTAGTAGTAAACTATTATAAGATAGTGTATAAGAATATATACTAGAAGTATTATTACTATACTTTATAGCTAAGAACTCCCTTACTAAGTAATAAAGCTTTAATCCTTCATATATAGTAATATATAGCACCTTACCTAAGGTATAAGGCTAATACTTATAGGATTAGCTCCTAACTATTAGGTTATACTACCTCAAGGAGTTACTATAAAGTATACTTATAATACACCTTATATACTTAACCACTCTTAAGGTAGGCTAAGAGGTCCTAGCTTAACTACTTTTTTTTAATAGTAGCTTATACTACATAAGTATATTAGTAGAAGTTTATTTAGTAGGTAGAAGCTAGTAATATACTTAAGGCGTTATAATAAAAGGACTTTACTAGTATAGCCTAGTCTTAGGCTATAGCTATAGCTATAGCGTAAGGGGAAAGAAAAGTATTATTAGAGGCCTATAAACTATCCCCTCTTTTCTTATTCCTCTTATACCTCTAATAAGGTTATTATTCACCTTATTACTATTATAGCCTTTATCTTAGTTAGACTAGATTCAAATATTAGCTTTATTTAGAGATACAAAAGTAAAATAAAGTTAAGTACTTATATTAGGGAGAGGGACTATAGGCTAGTTATCCTAGGTATTAAAGGGGCTACTACTTCTCTTCTCTACCTTATATTAGTTAGTATGTTTCTTAAGCGCTATAGTATACGCTATAGTAGTGTAAGTATATACTACTTTCTTATTTTTTAAAAGGTATTTATCTAAATAATTAGCCTTATAAAGTACCTAATTAGTAGTAATAGATTATAGTAAATTATAACTATAAAATAAAGAAAGAAACATAGCGTTATATATAACTATTATTATTTATAATAAAAAAGAAAAAGAAAGGCCTAGTCTTAATATAGTAAAAAGCTTAATAATATTAAAAGAGGAAGACACCTAGGTTAGTTATTTCTTAACGAATTAAAGGCTACTATTTTACTTAGTAATTTATATAATGAAGAATATAACAAGAGAAAGCAAAGATAGTAATTTATACTCTTTAATATAGTATTATATAATATTATATTACCTTTATTTTCTAGTTCCCCTTTATTACTAAAGAAGTAAATTAGAGCGTATAAGGCGCTTTATAATACCTAGTTATAATTTCTTTTATTTCTTATAGTTTTTAGGCATATAACACTTTTAATAGTTAGTTACGCCTAGGGGGGTATATTATAATACCCTTATAGGCATTATACTTATATATAGAGCCAGCTGTAATACAGCTAAAGTTTCTCTAGAACAGAGGAATAGTTCTTCTAAGCTAAACTTTATCTCTATATAACCAGCCTACTTAAAAAAACCTATTTCTTTAAGCTAGGCTAACTATTACTAGACGTTAGATACTTAAGCCGTTTTCTTATAATCTTTCCTACCTAAAAAGTAACTTTACGACATTACTCTATTTCTTAATATGTTTTATAAGGCTATAGTCTATATACCTTAGGTAGTTATTACCTAGGCTTATATCTTACTATATGCCTTACTAGTATAGCCTTATAAAGAAAATAAGTAATATAGTAAATACACTAGAATATATTATATTATATATATAAAGCTTTATTAGTAAGCTATTAGGTGCTTTTTAACATAATTCTTATAGTACTATATCCTTTAATTATAACTTATGTAGTGCTAGCCTAGATATAGTTACTAATTAAGACTACTACTAATATAATAAACTATAATATATAACGTATATATATAGCAAGCAGATAATTATAGTAGGCAGACCACTTTTCCTAATTTTTATCTCTTTAACCTTTATATTAATACTTCTCTATATATAAATATATAATCCTTCTTAATTAATAGCTATATTATCCTTAGCTTTTAAGCTATTTAAAAAGACCTAAAAATATCTATATAAAAAGCAGCTACTGTCTTTAATGTCCCTTATATAACACTATATTACTAACGTATAGGACGTGTTATATAAAACAAGACGTGTCTAAACTTAAAAAAGATAATAGAAGTTAAGAAAAAGGTAATTCTTAATAGGGGTATTAACCTAATTAATTAAGAGGTTTATTTATAATAAGAGAATATATAAGATATAGCTAACTAACTCCTAAGTGTATATAGTATAATATATATTAGACCTTAATATATAGAGAACTTTATATAATAATAACCTTAATTAAAAATATAATTTTAATATTAAATTAACTATTAGAAAGCCTTAGCTAATAATTTTCTAATTATATAAGGCTAGTTTATACTTATATAAAATGGTGTTGCTTTTCCTGCCTTAAGCACTTATAGCTAAGGCCCAAGCAAGCTGCAATAGGTGCAAGTAGGGTTTTACCACTCCCTCGGCAAAGGAGAAGTGAGCTGCATCCGTGAGTGAAGACAGCGTCAGTAACTGGTCAAATTACGGCTGGCGTATAAAGTACTAGTTTACTTTAAAAAAAAGATCTAAAGATATTAAAGAAGTTTACTAATACTAATATATAAGGTAATTAATATTTAAGCTAAAGGTATTAGTAACTTAGTATATAGGCTTACTTTTATTAAGACTAAGAACCTTAGACCTTATATAAGGATAAATATACTAAGTAAGTAGTAAAAGGCTTAACAGACCTAAATACGTCTTAAAGGGTTACTTAATAAAACTAAAGTAGAGGCGTTATAAAGAGAAAAAGAAGGTGTTAAGGCTAAAGGTAAGAAAACGCCTTTAAAAAAGGCTTATATAGAGGGTAGTAAGCTATATATATAATAATATAGTAATTATAGAAAGACTAAATATAACGTATAAACCTATAAGGTAGTTTAGGATAGTAATAAAGAATAAGGTAATATATATTTTTAATTAATTTTATATAATCTAGTTAAATTAGCTTATAGAAATAATTAAAAGGTAAGAAGATATAGTCTGCTTACTATAATTATCTACTTACTATATATATATATTAGTTAAATATATAGTTAGTAATATCTAGATTAAGTAATACTAAATTACTTAGCTTATAGCCTTATAAAGTAATATAAAAAGCTATCTTTATATAGTATTTCTATATAGTTAATATAACTTAGCCTTAATTCTTTATACTTATTTAGTAAAGTTAGGATTACTTATAATATACTTATTAATTTATTACTAATATTATATATCTACTTACTAATTATTAGGCCTTTATAACTTGTTTATAAAGTAATATAGTTATAATTAATAAGGATTAAAGTATATAAGGTACTTTACTTTTTACTTAGACTTTATTAATAGTAATACCTCTTGTTAATTAATTTATTTCTCTTTATTATCTGTTTACTATATATTAGGTTATTATTATTATTACTTCTAGTTAAGCTAGATACGCTATAGCTTACTTAGCTATAATATAGTAAGTTATTAATAGGGGCTTTAACCCTCTCTAGTACTATTTTATAAAGAGAATACTAGTTAAGATTATTCTAATTACTTATTATTTTACTAGTTACTATATATAAATCTAGCTAAGTGCTAAGTAAGCTACTTTATAAAGTAGTAATAAGGGTATTAAACTAGATAAATAGCTCTTAATAATTAGGTAAATTAACTTATACTAATTTGTTATAGGCTATATTTTATTTATATAGCTATATAGTAAGATCTTTTTTAAAGTTTAAGGCCTTTTACTAGGCTATTACTAATACTTTACTATACTTATTATAAGTATACTTTATATATTTCTTTTTACTTACTCTTACTACTAGGCTTAGCTTATTAAGCTATTTAGCTAGTGATTTATTATATCTTAAACATTTATAAATATTATAGATCTAACTATATTAGCTATGTCTTTAATATTCTTTTATATACTTATATACTTTCTTATAATAGTAGCTTATCTAGCTATTTAAGTATATAAGATTATATAGATTAAGACTATCTAGTATTATTTAATATTTAGATATATATATATAAGCCTACTAAGTATAGTTATGATAGCCTTACTTCCTACTATTTATAGCTATATAGGTACTTACTAGGATACCCTAGTAATTACTATAGCTATAGTAGTCTCTTAGTAAGCTATAAGCTTCTTTTTTATTAAAGTATATAAATATTATATTATTAGTAGTTTTATTAGCTTTTTTACATATATCTTAAGAATTAATTAGTTTACTACTATAACCTCTAGATTAATATACTTCTAGAGATTATAACGCTTTACGTTTACTAAGATAGTATTAAGCTATATAAACTAATTACTATATAATTATAAGATAGTTACCTTATTATTATTATTCTTATTAATTATTATAGTAATACTTATTAATAAATAGATATATTAGTTATAATAGATAGATATATTAGTTATAATAGATATATATATTAGACTATTAATTATTAACTTATTAGGATTAAATAGTTAATTAATTAATCTTGTTATATGTTATATAACTATAGTAAAATCCTATAGAAATAAGGAAAACCCCTTATTTATTAGTTAGGAAATCCTAGGCTAATCCTAGTAATATTATTAGTGAATTTACTTCTAAAAGTAGGGCTAATTTTGTGCCTACTCCTAATAGTTTACTATAA
This sequence comes from Colletotrichum graminicola M1.001, assembly GCF_000149035.1. Classification (NCBI taxonomy): domain Eukaryota; kingdom Fungi; phylum Ascomycota; class Sordariomycetes; order Glomerellales; family Glomerellaceae; genus Colletotrichum; species Colletotrichum graminicola. The sequence goes on from NW_007361286.1 coordinate 8,633, forward strand.
AGTAGCTATATATCTACTAGCTATTTGATTTATAATTCTACTAAATTTTATAGTAATATAAGTATAATATAAATATATGTATTTTCTTTTTAATATAATATAAAATAAGTATATATTTTATATTTATATTATATATTATATACTTATATTATATCATATTTTATATTTCTCTTTAACTTTCTACTTATAACCCCTATAATTTAATAAGTATACTTCTATATTTTTCTTATAATAGTAGCTTATTTAGCTATTTAGATATATAAGATTATATAAGTTAAAATTATCTAGTATTATTATATATTTTAAGTTATATATAAGCCTATTAGTTTAGCTATAATAGCCTTACTTTCTACTATATACAGCTAAGTAGTAGCGTACTAAGATATCCCTAGACATTATAGTTACTATAGTAATTACTTACTAAGTAGTAAGCTTATCTAGAGTTAATATATATAGATATTATATTACTAATAGCTTTATACGTTTCTTTAAGTATATATTAAGAACTAATAAGTCTATTACTATAACTTTTAGATTAATATACTCCTAGAGATTATAGCACTTTACTTTTACTTAAATAGTATTAAGCTATAAGAACTTGTTACTATATAATTATAAAATAGTTACCTCCTTATAATTATTCTTATTTATAATTATAATAATATTTATTTACTAACTAGACTTATTAGTTATAATAGATATATATATTAGATTATTAATTATTAAATTTTAAGAATTATAATAGTTAATTAATTATATTATGAATATCTATTTAAAGTAAAATCCTATAGAAATAAGGAAATCCCCCTATTTCTTAGTTAGGAAGTCCTAGACTAGTCCTAGAGATATTATTAATAAAATTACTATTAAAGTAGGGCGATTTCACTGCCTATTCCCTAGCGATTCGCTATAGGGCCACCGTACATTCGCTGGTGAATTCACGTGTACTTTTGCCACATTTAACGGATATCCTTACCTAAATAAGGGGAAAACAATGTCTAAACATTTGCCCCTTTAGAAGAGCCTAATTAGCGATGGCTGTGTGCCACAACAGTTAGTTATACACACATTATAGTAATATATTAACGTAAGGTTATGACTGCTAATTACGCGCTTTAACAAATAAAGTGGTAGTCGTTGTGATGGCGATGTTATAGGTAGGCGAATTGCGGGAGTGGGCGAGAAGTGGGTGCTATAACTTGTTTTTAAACAGTCGTCGGAATTGCCGAAGTTACAAGAATCTTCGTGCTAAGATAGCGACGGCGCTGTAGAAATGCTGGCCTAGGCCACCAGGTTAATAGATAGGGATATCGTCAAGGGACTTGCGGCAATGCCGAACTAGGACCTACATTGTACCTGCAGTGGGCCTGTGAGATATTTTAAGACCAGGGCAAAAGGCCGCAGCTTGAGATTAGAAATTAAACTTATCATGCGCGCGGCGTATGCCCCGCCTCCAGAATACTGTCTACAGTCAGCAACAACATTCATCTAGTGCTTAATTACACTTATCTCATTAAGTGCGAAGTGACCTCACACAACCTCAGACCAATAAGACTACAGTAACCCAGGCCAACTATCTAATAGCTGTTAGTAATTATTTGTATAGACCTACATTTGGGTTATGTAAGGTTACTTTGCACTTAATAAGATAACTTCTTGCTTACGTATATTACTAACCCCTGCATTTTCTACTTCTAGATTCCTGTTTCTATAAGCCTGCTAGCCCTTATCTAGCAGCCTGTGGTCTATATAGGTTTTTAATTTAATAAGTGTAGACAGTATATAATTTCTCTATTAATATAGGGTTTTCAGCATTACGCCTTTAATTTAGTATGTATAGTAGTATATAAAAAGTCTAGGCCTATATGCTAATTCCTCCTGATGATATATTAACCTTATGTTAAATATAGCGGAATTACACGTAAATTAGCCGGCGAATGCACAGTTGCCCTACGGCGAATTGTCAGGGAATAGGCGTGAATTTAGCCCACTTTAGGCAAGTCCACTAATAATATCGCTAGGATTAGCTAGGGATTTCCTAACTAAGAAATAAGGGGTTTTCCCTATTTCTATAGTAATTTACTATAGATATATAACATATAATAGAATTAATTAAGTAACTATTATAATCCTTACTATTTAATAATTAATAGTCTAATATATATGTCTATAATAACTAATATACCTATTTACTAATTAAATACTATTATAATAATTAATAAGAACTATAATAATAAGGTAACTATCTTATAATTATATAGTAATTAGTTTATATAGCTTAACGCTATCTAAGTAAAGGTAAAGCGTTATAATCTCTAGGAATATATTAACCTAGAGGTTATAGCAGCAGACTAATTAATCCTTAAGATATATCTAAAGAAACTAATAAAGCTGCTTATAACGTAATATCTATACGCCTTAACTAAGGATAAGCTTACTACTTACTAAGAGGTTACTATAGCTATAGTAATTACTAAGATATCTTAGTAAGTAACTATATAGCTATATATAGTAAGAAGTAAGGCTATTATAGCTATACCTAATAGGCTTATATATAAAACTAAATATATAATAACACTAGATAATCTTAACCTATATAATCTTATATACTTAAATAGCTAGATAAGCTACTATTATAAGGAAGTATATAAGTATACTACTTAGTAAAAGGACGTTAAAGATATAGCTAATATAGTTAAATCTACTATATCTATAGATCTTTAAGAAAGATATTATAAATTTAATAAATTACTAGCTAAATAGCTTAATAAGCTTAGCGTAGCAGTAAGAATAACTAGAGAAGAGCACATAAAGTACGCCTGTAATAAATATAGTAAAGTGTTAGTAAAAGCCTAGTAAAAGGCCTTAACTACTAAGAAAAATCTTACTATATAGGTTAATAAATAGAACGTAGCCTATAGTAAATTAGTATAAGTTAATTTACCTAACTACTAATAGCTATTAATCTAGTTTAATAACCTTACTACTATATTATAAAGTAGTATACTTAGCGTCTAGCTAGATTTATATATAGTAATAAGTAAAATAATAAGTAATTAGAATAATCTTAACTAGTAGTCTTTTTATAAGATAGCGCTAAAGAGGGTTAAAGCCCTTACTAATAACTTACTATATTATAGCTAAGCAGGCTATAGCGTATTTAGCCTAACTAGAGGTAATAATAATAATAGCCTAACACGCACTAAAGGTATAGTAAAGAATAGTAAATTTAATAATAAGAGGTATTACTACTAATAAAGTATAAGTAAAAAAGTAAAGTGCCTTATATACTTTAGCGCCTATCTGTTATAACTTTACTACTTTATAAATAAGTTATAAAGACCTAATAATTAGTAAGTAAATATATAACGTTAGTAATAAATTAATAAGTATATTATAAGTAATCCTACCTTACTAAATAAGTATAGAGAATTAAGGCTAAGTTATATTAACTATATAGTAGATACTATATAAAGATAGCTTTTTATACTACTTTATAAGGCTATAAGCTAGGTAATTTAGCCTTACTTAATTTAGGCACTACTAACTATATATTTAACTATATATTATAGTTTATTATATTAGTAGTAGCCCTAATTAGTAACTATATTTAGGCTAGTAATACCTAAGTTATAATTAAAGGATATAGTACTATAGAGATTACTTTAAAGGGCGCTAATAGCTTACTAATAAAGCTTTATATATATAATATAATATATTATAGCGTATTTACTATATTACTTATTTCCTTTATAAGGCTACGCTAGTAAGCTATATACTAGGATATAAGCCTAGGTAATAATTACCTAAGGCGTATAGATTATAGCCTTATAGGCTATATTAAGGAATAAGCTAACTAATAAGTGCTTAAATATTATAGGTAATATAGCTATAGCTAAGAAAGTAAAGGCGCTTTTACTACGCACTTTACTAATAATTTACTACTAACCCTATAAGTAAGAAATAAATATATAACGTTAATATAGTAATAACTACTTTATAGTAATATAATAATATAGTATAAGCGTCTTAGCTACCTAGGTGCTAAGGCTTTATAAAGGATTATAAATATTATATATAGAGTATATCTAACTTAAGTTAACACTATAATAATATAAGACTATAATTTATATAGTCTTAGTAAGATAAGGCAGTAAATTTACTACTAGCCTTATAAATCTATTATAAATATAGCGCTAGGTAATTACCTAGCGCTAGACTTTTATAATCTTAAATAAGGCTATATAGGATACCGCTTAGTAATAATAATCTTAAATTAGGTAATAGGCCTTATATAGGATTTCTACTTATATAGCTACTACTAAGATACTATTAACTTAATAATAAGAGGCTTCCTTATAATACTAAAAACTAAATATTTAATTACGCTAAAAGTTATTAAGGCTAACTAAGAAATCCTATACCTTAAGTAACTTATAGATATACTCTTTAATTATAAAATCTCTAATAAGCTATTAGTAGTAAATACCTAGGCTTAAAATAGTAGCGCTAAGTAAACTACTATAATTATTAATCTATATATTAATATATATAGATTAATATAAAATTACCTAAAGTCCTATAGCCTAAAATTATAACTATAGCTATATACCTTTATAATTAAACGCTATTAGTAGCTTAGGGGTAGAAATCCCTATATTAATTATTTTACTTATATTTTATACTTAATAAGCACGCTAAGCCTTTACTAATAGTAAAGCTAGATCTTTTATATTTATAAGTCTATAGCTACTAAGCGTATATGCTAATAGCAGACGTATAACTATTACAAAACTACTAGTAAAAGCTTATTACCTATATATAAATTAGATTCCTTATTAGATATATATTTAGTAATTTATAATATATTTAGTATCTAGTATAAAATAAGGTCTTTACTATATATATTATAATATTTAATAAGAAATAAATCTTTAATAAATTAATAAATAAATTACTTAGTAAGCTTTATAAAGCTAATCTTATAGTAATTTAAGAACAAATTAATAACCTAAT
>NW_007361287.1:0-11362 GCF_000149035.1 Colletotrichum graminicola M1.001
GATTAAAGCAGCCCTTATAAAAGACTAACGATGATGATCGTTTAAGTCGTCGTAGATGCCCCATCTGGGTACGTCTGAAAACGTCAACTCGAGGTAGCGAAGGTCTGTAGTATCTCGTGCAACTGATAGCCGTTCAGTAGCTGCCGGTCAAGACCGCATTCAGATTACTAAAAGCCATAGTAATCCGGCCGGCAGATGCGTCTTAAAAAAGTAGTCTCTAGCGTCATCTATGGGCGTCGTCCGCTCGTGCTATGTAGGCCTCTCTATGCCCGGATGCCCATAAGGAGCGAGCCGGAGCTATAGCAGTGTAGGCGATGTACTTGATTATAAGATTTATAATTTTAATAGAATTAAGTTCTTAATAAAAATACTATTATATATAAAGGTTATTATAACCTTTAATTATAAAGAAAAAGCCTTATATAAAGTAGCTTAGTAATTAAGAATAGGTTCTTTTTTTTAAAGTATATATATAAATAGCTAGGTAATACTTTTTTATATTATTATATAAACTAAATATTATCTTTTTTTAGTACTAAAATCGCTAATTCTTAGTTAAATAATATATTTACTTAAGTAAAAAGAAATAAATAATAAATAAAATTAGCCTAAGTTAATTAAATTATTTTAACTAATATTTAAAGTCTTATATAAAGAATCTTTATTAACTTTTAGTCCTTAATAGTTATAATAGTTATAAATTAATTAAATTTAATAATATTTATAATAAATAAATAATTATTACTTTATATATACTCCTTTATTTATTATATAAGCTTTAGCCTTTAAATATTAGTTATTTTAGCTTATTAATGCTCTTATATAATAAAATAATTAAATAGATAATATAAATATAGATTTTATATATTATAAGAAATAAGTTTCTTTCCACTTTTCAAGTAGTATTCTTTACTTTAATAAGAGAAAAAATATATAAGCTAGCTTTAAAGAGACTAGCCTTATACTTTTTAACTTTAAAGTAATTATTTTTTACTTAGGCTTTAAGCTAAATATACTAATACATACTAGCTTATACCTAACTAGCTTAGGCTTATAAGACCTAAAGATACTAACTATAATACTAAAAGATATATAAAATACTAGTTTACTAAAAAAAAAGATCTAAAGATATTAGAAAAGCTTACTAACCTTAATATATAAAGTAATTTACTTTTAAGCTAAAAGTATTAGTAAGTTAGTATATAAGCTTATTTTTATTAAAGCTAAGAACTTTAGACTTTATATAAAAATAAATATACTAAGTTAGTACTAAAAAGCTAAAAAAGCTTAACTATATCTTAAAAGTTACTTAATATAACTAAAGTAAAGAAATAATAATAAAAAAGTATTAAAGCTAAAAGTAAGAAAATATTTTAAAAGAAAGCTTATATAAAAGGTAGTAAACTATATATATAATAATATAGTAATTATAAAAAGACTAAATATAATATATAAACCTATCAGGTAGTTTAGGATAGTAATAAAGAAGAAAGTAAAATATAGTTTTAATTAATTTTATATATTATTACTTAATAAACTTAAAAAAAAGTAAAAAAGTTAAAAGAAGTATTTTACTTATTATATTATTTTAATTACTATATAGATATATTACTACTTTATTTTACTAAAGCTATATAAACTATAGTCTTATATAATTATATTATTTACTTAGCTTAGATATACTTTATATATAGTATTTTTAATTCCTTTTAAAGCCTTAGTACCTAGGTAGCTAAGACACTTTTACTATATTATTATATTATTAGAAAATAGTTCTTACTATATTAATATTATATTTTTAATCTTTACTTATAAGTTTAGTAGTAAATTATGAGTAAAGTATATTGTAAAAGCGCCTTTACCTTTTAAACTATAGCTATATTTCTTATAACACTTAGGTACTTATTAGTTAGCTTATTTCTTAATATAGCCTATAAGGCTATAATCTATATATCTTAGGTAATTATTACCTAGGCTTATATCTTATTATATACCTTACTAGTATAGTCTTATAGGGGTAATAACTAATATAGTAAATATACTATAATATATTATATTATATATATAAAGTTTTATTAGTAAGCTATTAGGACTTTTCAATATAATATTTATAATACTATATCCTTTAATAGTAACTTAAGTAGTATTAGCCTAAATATAGTTACTAATTAAGGCTACTTCTAGTATAATAAACTATAATATATAGTTATATATATAGTTAGTAGTACCTAAAATAAGTAAGGCTAAATTATTTACCTTATAGGCTTATATAGTAGTATAAAATACTACTTTTACTTAGTATTTACTATATAGTTAATTTAACTTAGTTTTAATCTTTAATATATATTTAGTAAGATTAAAATTAATTATGATATATTATAACTTTATTATTAACACTTTGTAATTACCTATTAATTATTAAGTCTTTATGGTTTATTTATAAATAAATTAAGTTATAATAAAGCAAGGCTAAAGTATATAAAGTATCTTACTTTTTATCTTATGCTTTATTAGTAGTAATACCTCTTATTAGTTAATTTATTCTCTTTTATTATACTTTTACTATATAATTACTTATTATTCTTATTACTTTTTAAGACGCTATATATACTATAGGCTACTTAGCTATAATATTGTAAGTTATTAGTAAGGGCTTTAACTTTCTCTAACGTTATCTTATAAAGAGACTACTAGTCTAGATTATTTTAATTACTAATTATTTTACTAGTTACTATATATAAGTCTAGCTAGACACTAAGTATACTACCTTATAGTATAATAATAAGGTAATTAAACTAAATTAATACCTACTAATAGTTAAGTAAATTAACTTTAGCTAATTTACTATAATTTGTATTTTATTTATTAAGCTTTACTATAAGATCTTTTTAATAGAAATTAATAGACAGGTATAAGGTATTAATATATAGGTATAACTCTTATACAGACATGCTAATTACACACTCTAATTAGCCTAAAAAACCGCTATATCCCCTTCAAGGCGGTAAACCTGATTTCACTAACACTTCTGCTATTTTATCCCACTATTATTAAATTAACCTATATAGCTATAGGAAATAGGCTTTACAAGGGGGTCCCTTTAGTTAGATATTAATTGCCCTTATAAGTGTGTAACTATTTAATTGCAGTAACAAAACAGGTGACCTACGTACTCTTTTGTACGGTTGCATTTCTTAGTGGTTATGAGCCCAGCTCCCAGTCAATTGACTGAGTTCGATGCACGGTCGCGACACACATAATAGAGGGTCTTTACTTAGGAATCTAGGGTTTCTACCTCACATAACGTGTCTAAGGCCTATAAGCTTCGTAAGCCATTGAGGGGGTGAGTTAGATATCAATTGCCCTTATAAGTGTGTAACCATTCAATTGCAGTAACAAAACAGGTGACGACCTGCGTACTCTTTTGTACGGTCGCATTTCTTAGTCCTTTTATAGCAGTAGAAAACAGGCTCTCTAAGAGGCAATCTTTATAACTGTAAAAAGGAGGCCCTTATTAAGACCTTTTCCTACAGCCGTAAAGAGCGCCCCTCTTGCTAAGCCTATTTTCCACGGCCGTAAAGAGCGCCCCTCTTCTTATTTAAGTCTAAGGAGGCAGATATAGGACAACTAACAGATGGTTTTCAAGTTATAATTAACTAATAGTTGCTTATAATCAATACGTCCTGTCTTAGGAGGGTAAATAGGCTGAGTTAGGCGCTATAGAACACCTTTTAAAGCTATAGTAAGTAAATAGTAAGGATAACAATAAGGTTAAATTAATATAATAGTAAGGAAGATAAAAAACGTAAGGTACCTTCTATAGGCCTAGTAGAATTTAGCTATACTAATAATTTCTTTTTAGGCTAATTAGAGTGTGTAATTAGTATGTCTATATAAGAGTTATACTTATATATTAATACCTTATGTCTATTTATTAAATCTTCTTTTAATTATTAAGGTCTTTTACTAGGCTTTTACTAATACCTTACTATACTTATTATAAATATACTTTATATATTTCTTTTTTGTAATTTCTACTACTATATTAAGCTTATTAAGCTATTTAGCTAGTAAGTTAGTTAACTTACAGTACTTCTTTTTAAGAATTATAAGTATAATAGATTTAACTATATAAGTTATGTTTTTAATATTTTATTAGTAAGTAGTATACTTATATATTTCCTTATAATAGTAGCTTATTTAGCTATTTAAGTATATAAGATTATATAAGTTAAGATTATTTAGTTTTATTATATATTTAGATTTATATATAAGCCTATTAGGTATAGCTATAATAGCCTTACTTCTTACTATACTTAGCTATATAGTTACTTACTAAGATATCCTAGTAATAACTATAGCTATAGTAATTTCTTAGTAAGTAGTAAGCTTATTTATAGTTTATATATATAGATACTATACTACTAGTAGCTCTATTAGTCTCTCTAGATATATATTAAAGATTAATTAGTCTATTACTATAACCTTTAGGTTTATATATTTCTAGAGATTATAATACTTTACTTTTACTTTAATAGCCTAAGCTATATAAACTAATTATTATATAATTATAAAATAATTACCTTATTATTATTATTCTTATTAATTATTATAACATTATTTAATTAGTAAGTAAGTATATTAATTATTATAAAGAATTATATACTAGACTATTAGCTATTAAATAATAGATATTATAATAGTTAATTAATTATATATATATAACTATAGTAAAATCCTATAGAAATAGAGAAATCTCTTTATCTATTACTTAGGAGATCTTAGGCTAATCTTAGCTATATTATTAGTAAAATTACTCCTAAAGTAAGGCAATCTTACTGCTTATTCCTTAGTAATTTAATATAAAGTAACTATATCTTTTACTAGTAAATTTATATATACTTTTATTATATTTAATACCTATAGTCTACTTATACTAATAAGGTCTACTTATTATACTTACTTTACTTAAGGTTCTACTAATAAGTTAGATCTTTAGTGTTACAAAAAAAGAGGAAGAGGAAGAGGAAGAGGAGGGTAGGGTTAAGGGATAAAAAAAAAGGCGGCGAAACATATCTTCCGACACCGAGAATCGAACTCGGATCTCTCCGGGCCTTTCTATGAAAGCGGAGTATGCTAACCACTACACCATGCCGGATTACTAGTTTAGGTTATAGGAGGCTTATATATAACTAAGCATTAAACGCTTAGATTAGCAAACAATTAGTATAGATAAGTTATACAGCATAGATAACTAAGATTTAGAGTATTTATAAGAGGGTAGATTTTCTAATTATAAGCTAGGCTGGATTGCCTAAGCATGTCACATAAAATAAGGCGCACTATAGTCCTAATGCTTAAAGTCTAGTCCTATTATTAAAAACCAGCTATCCTAAGCCAGCTGCACAGACATATAGCATAACTAAGCCGCCTCTCGCGATCTCAGCTAGGCTAACTCTACCTTCTTTTGTTTTTTACCTACCTGGCCGACTTTCAAGTGCCGGATGTACAGCACATGTTCAGAAAATGTGTTCTTCCTAGCTTGGTTAGCAATGCTCTTGATGTCCATGAGCGCGTTGACCTGTAACTTTACCACTACGCTTAATTACGTTTACTGATGGGTATTAGTTATCGCTTTCTGTTTGTGACGTTGGAGTTCTGATAGAACAGCCAGAGGCTGTGGTTCCTTGGGATATCAGTGTAAGGTAAAAAGATAAGTGGCTATTCTACCAGGAGTTTAGGAGCATCTAGTTCTGTACTAGAACCTAGCATCTGTTCGGCAGTGATGATAGAAGTTGATTCATGAACATAATAACCTCACACCACATACTTCACTTGCTCTTTGGTTTCTAATTCCCACCAGCATTCTAGCTCTCAATCACACTCAACCAGTCCTGACTGGCCTCTTCTCGACACACCACACCGTTCATCCTGCTTTTCTGTGACAAAGGGCACGTGGTGCAGGAAGCTTGTGCTTTTGCGCTGAGCTGAGTGAAATGCGTGAGCGACCGCACCTGTATGGTATGATGTCCACCTATGACCTGGACCTCTTATGCCCCTCCATCGAGCGGGGCAAGGATGAGAGAGGTGCAAGACCTACGCTCAGGAATTACGTAAAGCTGTTGTGCTAAGCACACACACACCACGGCATATTCCATAACCATCCCACTGATGATTTATACCCAAACTTCTCTTATGGCATAAAGTTGTACTTCTTGCGGGCACGAGCCTCGACGAAAGATGGCCAGAGAAGATACAGATACTGTGCAACAGCGTATGGAAACTTGGGCAATATGACGTTTCCAGTGATACCACGATCAACTGTATCAATACATTTGGCAGCAACGTAATCGATCTTTAACCCGTGCTTATTTGGGTCATCTTCTCTGACAGGGCCAGAATCTACCGCAGATGCCCGGAAATTGCCCTCGATAGTTGCGGGCAGGATGAAGGCGAACGCAATTTTCGGGTGCTCTATTGCCAAAGACTGGAACATCAAGAGCGAAGAGGCTTTGGTCGCTGCATAGAGCGCTCTCGTTGGTGCAGGGATCACCGCAGCTACTGAAGAGACCAGAAGAATTGATGGTGACTCGGAGGTTCTTGTCAACATGGGAATCTGCATACTCTTAGTGCCGTATCCGTGCTATGAACAAGAGCAAGTCTCACAAATGAAAGAGCTGAAGCAAACGGTCCATAGAAGTTACCCTTCAAGGCCCGTCCTGCAATGTCGACAGCAGTTCGAATCCCTGCTGCGTCTGCATTAACGTCGTCAGATTTGGTCCCAGTGAGAGCCATAATGGGCTGCAGAGCAGAGACGCCAGCGCAGATGTGTAACGTGTCCAAACCCCGCCATTCCTCTTCGAGACGAGCCCTTAGACTGATCAAATCGTCGACGTCACTGAAATCTGCGGCGTGCCAAATACATCTCTCTCCGCAATCTTCGGCAAGAGCAGCGATCTCTTCAACTCGACGTGCCACCACACAGACTTGTGCTCCACGAGAAGCATACTGCTTGGCAACAGCGCGACCGACGCCACTGGAAGCGCCAAGGATGAGGACGCGCTCGTTGGAGTGTTGGTGAAGTCTGCGTCTTCTGCGTGACTGGGCTGCTAGATTCTGTCGGGTGGCGAGAACGGCCAGCGCGGCCAGCGCAAGGTAAATGGCGTTGTATTCCATAGGGATACCGGGAATCGAAGTGACGCTGAGCAAAATGTCTATTTGAACCCTATTCTGTTCCACAGTAAAACGTTTCCAGGGGTTTTGGTCTGAACCGGCGGGGTGCATCTGCGTCTATGACGTGACAGGGGAATTTTCAGAGCCTAGTTTAGCGGATCAATGTTGTTCCAGAATTGTGTCTCCGTTTTGGAGGACATGCCACCTGGGAGAATTGTCGACAGGGGTTCTAGACTTTAAAGCGTTAAATTATGTTAAAGTAGGCAATTATAGTGTTATTAGCTAAGGGCCTAGATTAGAGAGAAAGATAAGTTAAGTTAATTTTTAAATATAGCGGAATTACATGTGAATTTACTAGTAAATATACAGTTACCCTATAGTAAATTACTAGGGAATAGGTAGTAAAATTACCTTACTTTAATAGTAATTTTACTAATAATACTACTAGGATTAGTCTAGGATTTCCTAACTAAGAAATAAGAGGATTTCCTTATTCTTATAAGATTTTACTATAGTTATATAATATATAGTAAGATTAATTAATTAGTTATAATCCTTATAATTTAATAATTAATAGTTTAATATATATAATATACTTATATAGTAAGTTATAGATTATAGTAAGTTACGTGCTTCCTTATTATACCTTAAAGGGTGGTTTTTTAACTATTTATTACAAATTAAAAACTTAACTAAAATAGATATAACTTTCTATATAGCTTTTAATAAGACGTATAAAGTAATATTAAATCTCTAGAAAATATTGTCTTACTTATTATAAGGACATAAACTCTAAGCCTTATTAAGTACTTTAGAAAAAGGTTTTTCTAGTACTATTAAGACAATATTTTCTAGAGATTTAATATTGCTTTATACGTCTTATTAAAAAGCTATATAGAAAGCTATATCTATTTTAGTTAAGTTTTTAATTTTTAATAAATAGTTTAAAATCCACCCTTTAAGGTACAATAAGGAAGTGCGTAACTTACTATAATCTATAACTTACTATATAAATACGTTACTTATAATAACTAATATATCTATTTATTAATAAATATTATTATAATAGTTAATAAAAATAATAATAATAAGGTAACTATTTTATAATTATATAGTGATTAGTTTATATAGCTTAATACTATTTAAGTAATATTATTAAATATAGTAGAATTATAAGTAAATTAGCTAGTAAATACATAGCTACCCTATAGTAAACTATTAGAGAATAGGCAGTAAATTAGCCCTACTTTTAGAGGTAGCTTTACTAATAATATTACTAGGATTAGCTAGGGATTTCCTAACTAAGAAATAGGGGGTTTTTCTTATTCCTAGAGAATTTTATAATAGTTATATAATATATAATAAAATTAATTAATTAACTATTATAATTCTTATAATTTAATAATTAATAGTCTAATATATATATTTAAAAAAACTAATATACCTATTTACTAATTAAATAATATTATAATAATTAATAAGAATAATAATAATAAAGTAACTATCTTATAATTATATAGTAATTAGATTATATAGCTTAACGCTATCTAAGTAAAAGTAAAGCGTTATAATCTCTAGAAATATATTAACCTAAAGGTTATAGTAGTAACCTAATTAATCCTTAAGATATATCTAAAGAAACTAATAAAGCTACTTATAATATAATATCTATAGGCCTTAACTAAAAATAAGCTTACTACTTACTAAGAGGTTACTATAGCTATAGTAATTACTAAGATATTTTAGTAAGTAACTATATAGCTATATATGGTAAGAAGTAAAGCTATTATAGCTATACCTAATAGGCTTATATATAAAACTAAATATATAATAACACTAGATAATCTTAACCTATATAAATTTATATACTTAAATAGCTAGATAAGCTACTATTATAAGAAAGTATATAAGTATACTACTTAGTAAAAAGATATTAAAATATAGCTAATATAGTTAAATTTACTATATTTATAGATCTTTAAGAAAAATATTATAAATTTAGTAATTTTATTATAAAGGTACTGTTTAGGTAGGAAAGATTATAAGGAAAACGGCTTAACTATCTATAGTGTAGAGATAGGTAATCTAGCCTAAAGAAATACATATTCTTTAAGTAGGTTAGCTACGTAGAGACAAGACTTAGTTTAGAATAACTATTTCTTTAGTCTAAAGAAATTAGCTAACTAGAGCTAGATACACGTAATATATATAAGGGTATTATAATATACCCCTCTAGGCGTAATTAACTATTTATAGATTATTATATACCTAAAAACTACTAAATATAAAAAAGATTACTATTAAGTAAATAAAGTAAAGTGCGTATAGCGCTTTATAAAGCCTAGTTATAAGAGGTAACTACTATATAAAGAAAATACTATATAAGCCTTTATTAAAGGGAATAAATTACTATATTTATCTTTATTTTTATACCTCTAGCTATATAAATTATTAAGTAAAATAGTAGCTTTTAATTAGCTAAGAAATAACTATTAAACTATCTTTTTACCTTATTATTATTTAACTTTTTACTAAGTAAAGGTTAGGCTTTTTTTTCTTTTTTTTTTATTATTAATAATAATAACTATATATATTATTATATCTTTTTTTACTTTATCTTATAGTTATAACTTACTATAATTACTTATTATAAGCTAAGTAATTTATAATACTAATTATTTTAAATAAATACTTACTAAAAGAAATAAAGAGGCTATATATACTTATACTACTATAGTATATATAGTAGCGCTTAGGTATTACATAAAGTAATATAAGGTAGTAAAGGGGAGTAGTAGCCCCTCTAATACTCTAGATAACTAGCCTATAGTCCCCTCCCTCTAATATAAGTAGTTTACTATTATCTTATCTTTATATTACTAAGTAATACTAACGTTTAACACTAGTATAACTAAGATAAAGGCTATAAAGGTAATAAGGTCTTTAATAACCTTATTATAAGTATAAAAAGGAAAAATAAAGAGGGGGATAGCTTATAAGCCTCTAATACTAATACCTCTCTCTCCCCTTATACCCTAGCTATAGCTATAGCTAGAGGCTAGGCTATACTATAAGAGTTCTTTTAGTATAACGCTAAATATATATTACTATTTACTACTTATTAGGTAATATATTACTAACTTATTTATATAATATAAGCTGCCTTTAAGGTAAAAGAGGAGGAGGAGGCTAAGGGAGGTAGTTAGGCTAAGACCCCTAAGCCTACCTTAAAGAGGGTTAAGTATATAAGGTGTATTATAAGTACACTTTATAATAACTCCTTAAGGTAGTATAAGCTAGTAGCTAGGAGCTAATCTTATAAATATTAATATTATACCTTAAGTAAGGTACTATATATTATTATATATAAGGGATTAAAGCTTTATTACTTAATAAGGGAGTTTCTAGCTATAAAGCGTAGTAATATTACTTCTAGTATATATTCTTATATACTAACTTATTATAGTTAGCTACTAACTTATACTTAGGTCCTTAGTTATATAACTACTAAGTTATATAGCTATATTATATTTAAGGGGACCTTTCTTTAGGGGGACCTTTATATTAGTATATAAAAGATTAATAAAGTAGTATTAGTACTACTTACCTCTTAAAAAGTCCTTAGACCTTTTAATAGTAGATTTAGTAAAAATATATTAGTTATTATAGGTGTATTTAGTAATACCCCCTCTAGTATAGCTATTACTACTATAAATAAGGGTTAATAGGCTGCTATTTACTTTATAATTAACACCCTTATTAGTACTATTCTCCTTATAAAGTAAATACCTACGTACTATATCCTTATAGACTAGTATATAAAATCTTTAGGAGGTAATAATAGTAAAAAAATAACTTCTTTTTAAGGCTTCTAGTTAGAAGTAATAGGCCTATAGGCTAGAAAAGGGTTTTAAAACAGCCTATAGGTAATAAATAAGAATTTAAATAGCCTTTAGGTATTTACTTTTTACTAACCTCCTTTCCTAAGTATATATAAGTATTATTTATATATCTTAAAGATTAAGTAGTAATCTAAACTATTTAAACTTACTATATATAAGACTTTTTATAAGCCTATTTACTAGTATATTATTTATAAGTATATATATAACGTTAAATAACCTTTTTATATATTCTTATTAAAGCTATTATATTTTAGATATTAATATACTAATAGGTAAGTTAAAAT
>NW_007361288.1:0-11263 GCF_000149035.1 Colletotrichum graminicola M1.001
ATATATATATTTATATTATATTTTATTTATATTATATTTTTTTAACTCTCTAATATTTATAATAAAACTAAAGAGGCTAATAAATATATTTAGTAATAAAAGATAGTTAAGTAATAAGAGAAATATAATAAGCTTTATAAATATATTAAGTAATACCTTAATACGCTTAATTAAGATAGTATACTATTAACTAAATAAAGCGCTATTAAAAAGGCTAAAGATAAAATAGTAAAAAAGGTTACTATAGTAGCTAAGGTAAAAGCACTTATTACTTTATATAAAAACATATTTACTACTAAAAAGTTAATAATCCTTATTAAGGAAGATGTAATTATACGCCTTAATAAAGCCTTTTATAGTAATACTAACTAAATACTATATAAAGAGACTAAGGTCTAGGTCTAGTGCTTTTATATAAGCTAAAAAAGCTTTAATACTAAATAGTTATATACCTTTTTAACCTTAAATAAGTACTTCTAATAGTAGATTATAGCCCTTATAAATACTATTTTTACTAATTATAAGAAAAATAAACTATAGTCTAAATAACTCCTTAGTTATATAGTGTTAATTAGCTTTATATTCTTATACTAACTTAAGTAAAGTAATTCTAAGGTTATAAGTACTTTTTTACTTATTTAGCGCCTAGACTATATCTTTATACTAGAAATTTAGTATACTTACTATATAGAAGGCTAATTATACTTAATTAACTAGCTAAAAGACTAAGTTACTAACCTTACTACTAAAGTTAATAAGTACACTAAGTTAATTTATAAGAATATAAAAAACACTACTACCTTAGTAATAGCTATTAATAAGGCTAAAGTAGCTATAGTAGTATAAAGTAATATTAATAAGGCTATTAGAAAAAGCTTATATATTAAGGCTAAAAAGATTTACTAATAAGTAGCCTAAATTAATAATATTAAGAAATAAATTAATACTATTAAAAATAAAGTTAAGAACCTTAACTATAATATAAATAATTTTAATATTTTTAATAAGTTTAAGGCTAAGGATTTTAAATAGTTATAAAATTAGGTTACTTTACTTATAAAAATACTTTACTTTTAGTAAAAGATATATACTATTACCTAAAGCGTTATTAGTAATATAAGCTTAAGTAGTAGAAGTAATAAGTAACCCTACTTAGTAGAGGAACTTAATAGCCTTATAGGCCTATAAGGAAAAGAGCACTAGGCTAGAGCTATTAACCTAAGTAATAATAATAATAAGTAAATAGTAAGGTTAAAATATAAATAAATAACCTTAAGATATAGGGCTATAACATAAAGGAGATAGGAAATAGTAGCTATTACTTTCTTAATTAGCTTTTAAAGTATTTAGTAAAAGAAGATAAGGTCTTTTTAAGGGGGGGCACTTATTATAAGATAAGGTAGTAAGTGCTTATAGTTAGGGGATAAATAGATAGTAAGGACTAAATACCTAATATATATATAATATATTATATGTACCTTAGGTATATATCCCTTTAGTAAGTAATCTCTTATAGAAAAAAGGTTAATAATAAATACAGCTTTTATTTATTACTTATCTTATCTTATATTATTTATTTAGCTCCTTATTATTATTTATCTTACTTTACTACTTTACTATTACGCTTTACTTTTATATTACGTTACTTTATAACACTACTATAGCCTAGCTTTATCCTATTAGAACTATAATAGCTGCTAGGAAGGCTATGTTACTAGTCTTATTAGAATTATATATATTATAACCTTATATCTTATAAATTAGAATTATGTTTTATATATAAAGAAACTAGCCTTATATAGTTATAAGATCTTTAGTTAAAGCTTTTTAATAATTAACTTAATATTAAAATGTTATTTTTAATTAAGACTATTATTATATAAACTTCTTTACTTATAAAGGTCTAATATATATTATATAATCTTTATTAAGAAGTTAGTTAGCTATATCTTATATATCTCCTTTTTATAAACAAAGCCCTTAATTAATTAGGTTAATAACCTTCTTAAGAGTTATATTTTTCTTTATTACTATTATCTTCCTTTATTTTATATATATCTTAGCTTATAGTATTTTTTTAAGGTATTAGTATTAAAGTGTTACTCTTAAGACCTTAAATATAGAAGCTACTTTTTATATAGATATTCTTAGGTCTTTTTTAATAGCTTAAAGGGTAAGGAAAATATAGCTTCAATTAAAGAGGATTATATGTTTGTTTATAAAGAAATATTACCATTAAGGTTAAAAAGTTAAAAAAAAAAGAAAAGTAGCTTACTTATTATAATAGCCTACCTACTATATACGTATATTGATATTTTTATAAAGAAAATAATCTCATATTTATAAATTATATAGTTAGATTTATCTTTATTAAGACTATAACTTTATTAAAAAATAACTAAAAAAGCTTAAATAATAACTAGAAATTATATAACACTATTTACTAGAGAATAAGCTATATTAGTAAGTATATTCTTAAAGAATATTAACTTTAATATAACTAAACCTTATATCTAGTAATACATATTTAATAAAGTAACTAAATTAGCCTACTAGGCAAATTAATACTTACCTATCTTATATTTTATACTATTATAGCTCTAGACAACTTACTATATTTTAAACTATCTATAGTTATAAGTAAATAATCTAATAACTTACTAATTAATAAGATTAGTAGGCTTTATAAACATTATTACTATTAAGTCTTTTTACTTCTACCTAAGATTAAACCCTAAAGCTTTAATATAAGTTACTAATAAATATTATATTATTAAGCAGTAGGTAATACTACTTAACTATATACACTTTAGTTTAAGTTAGATACCTAGGTAGCTAAATAGGTAAATAAAGGTAATTTATAGTTACTATAACTATTAAGATAGATTAACAATTACCTTATAACAATAGATAATTATTATTACAGATATTGTTAATTCAAGGGCTATATTAAAGGCTTTAAATAGCTATAATCTAAGAGGGCGTATTAAAGTGGGCGAAATAGCCGCGAGCGCCCAGGCGCAAAGTGGGGCAATTGGCCGTAAATGCCCCAGTCATTTCCTAGATGGATTTCTCCACCTAAAACAAGGAGAAATAATAATCTGAACATTTGCCCCTTAATAGGCCGATCGGCGATGGCCGTGGGCCACAGAGATAGAGACATACACACAACAGAACAATCAATCAACACAAGGATATCGCTGCCAACTCACGCGCTTCAACAGTACAAAAGGTTATTATACTTGTTCGTACGCCTTTGAGTCATTCGGCTATACACGACGTCGTTCCCCCTTTTAGTCAATGACTCAGGCCGAGTATCCAATCTGTGCCCCTTGCGTTGAATTATGACAATCCCACGAGTAAGTTAAGGTGATTGTTATACAATTCATTGTCCTATAGGCGTTGTGTAATTATGTAATATTATTATTCTAATAATTAACTTTAGTTGTTTTTAGTAGTATATTTACTATTACTTACCTTATAACTAGCCTCCTAATACTTACTAATACTTCTTTATTAACTTACTACTAGTAAAGCTTAAGAAAGAGCTATATATAGGTATTATTCTATACAGCCTATATTTAAGTGCCTTATTAGGTAGCCTTTTACTTTTGCTTTTTCTTTAGTAGTAATAATAATAATACTAGTAGTACTAGTAGTAGTAATACTACTACTAGTAGAGGAGGTAATAGTAATAGTAATAGTAATAAGAACAGTTTTATATTACTATATCTACTACTATTACCTACACTTAGTTCCTTAGAGAATAAGCTTATTATAATATTAAAAATTAGTTACTTTACTTATAAATCTAATAATTTAGAATATAAGTATTAACTTCCCCCCTGTGTTTACCCTTGTGCTTTAACTTTTATAATAATATAAGATTACAAACCCTTAATTATTTAGGCAAGCGGTTAGCTGCTAGTGACTATACCCCCTTAGGCGGTACTTCGAGCATAAAGTTGGGGTGGCACAAGTAACGAAAAATCCTTCCTGGCCACTAATCACTACTCATGAGCAGCGGCCGTTCACACCCTTAAGGAGTAGTAAAGACAGATCTAGGCCACTGCAGCTTTGAGAGGCCGTTAAATAGGCTAGATGTAAGTGAGATTGAACTACATCATAGAGCTAAGTGTTCACTCGATAGATGAGCTTGTCAGTACGATAGACCATATAGTCGCTAAACCGGCTACTAGAAACCTTGTAAGGAATAAACCTAGGCTCAGTCAGCTATTAGGGGAAGTCCCCTATTGAGGGAGAAATTACCAATTTCTCTATCTCTTAACTCGTTGCTTTGTCTCCCGATATAGTAAGACATAAGCTTTACACTTGATTATGCCGAGGTCCAAGGGCCCCTCCCTCCACGTTCATTTAGGTAGTAGAATGTGGGGCACTAGCACCTTTAGATATAAGTACTTTTTATACACCCCCTGTCTCTAGTTATTTAGAAGCATAACCTCCAACCTAATAAACAAGGTGTCATACGTCTATAAAATAGATCCATTTCGAACCACAGCAACATCTCTATTTACACCACTATTTACAACACTTATTTGAAGCACAATTAAGTACTACTCTATACTCAAAAGCTCTTTTCTTTTCTTCGCCTATCATGACGGTAGAGCTAGTCAATCTAGTCAATGGCCTCTCCTGCTACACCACATCCCAACGTGAGGCCCGCCTTATCTATAAGGAGATCTATGAAGACCGCTGCTATGACGGCTTCAATCTCCCAGATTCACCCTTTATTATTGACGCAGGGGCCAATATTGGACTTTTTTCTTTATACATAAAGCAGCAATGTCCGTCAGCTACAATTCTTGCGTTCGAGCCAGCTCCAGAGACATATAAAATTCTACGCCAGAACCTGAAGTTAAATAATACAGCTGGAGTTAAGCCCTATGCTTGTGGTTTAAGCTCAAATGCAACAGCTGCTAAGCTCGTATACTTCCCTCACCTCCCTGGTAACTCGACTCTATACCCAGAGGATAAGGTAGAAATACGGCGCAGATTTACACAACGTTATAGTGAAGAAGTTGCAGCTGAGGTGTTCGGCCATAGCCAGGAGGTTGACATCAGCCTTCAAAGGCTATCACACTTTCTAGACGGCTATATAGGGCTAGAAAGAATTGACCTAATCAAGGTTGATGTTGAGGGTGCTGAGCTAGATGTGTTGCTTGGCGTGGATGATAAATACTGGGATATGGTACGTAATGTTGTGCTGGAAACCTGGGCTGACTCTGGAGTTAAACCCGCGATTGAAGAGCTTTTAAAAGGCAAGGGCTTTGATGTTGTCATTGAGAAAACTAGGTCGCTGCCAGAAAATACGTTTATAATTCGTGCCTATCGTGATAAAGCGGTTTAATTAGGATACCTAATTATCGTATGGGCTTTTGTATTATACACGTTAGATAACTTAGCAAAGCTGCGTTCTATATAGAAAGTCGCCGACTATGAAAAAAACATGCATTCTGGCAAGTCCACTATTAAGATATATAAGAGATTATTCTCTGCTTGATTTTGTAGACTGCTGGGTTGTCTATGAAGGTTCTCTGTTGGCATACGGTAAGTATGCTCTAGGGAGGTAGGTCACATAACATTTACGTAACACACTGCCTCCCCTAGCCGTATCTACTACTACTACCTATAACTAAAGGATATAGCTATAAGGTAGATAACAAAAAAGGTAAATGCTATAACAAGAAGTAACTACCTTAAAGATCTTATTTATTAATTTAATATAAAATATCTTTCTAAGAATAACTAATACTAATTTGTATATAATAATTATAAGTTACTACTAATAGATTAGTTAGGTTTAATCTTAAGTAGAGCTTATTACTAGCTTATTAAGTATTTATTTTACTAATAACTTAAAGTATTAAGAGCCTAAAAGCTTATAAGGTTTATTATTATCTTTATTACTAATATTACTGTTATTACTTTTTTACTTCTTTATTTATACTATTTCTATTTACTTATTTCTTTTTATTACTACTTCTTACCTCCTGTTTTGTACTAGTAATAATAAGTCATAACTTAAGAGGTAAAGAGCTACTACTAGTAATAGTAAAACTATTAATAAGAAATACCTTACTATTATTATATTTATAGTTATATTTATAATTATCTTATCTACTTCTTTTACTACTCTTCTTTTTTTGTATTTTAATATAAATATATAAGGTAACAATATTAATTATAATATAAATAAAAAAGATCTTAATAAGGTAAGATTATATATAATATATATAGTTACTATATAGTTAAATAGTAATATTTATAGTTAGTAACTTTATAATACCTTTAGATATAACTTTATAGGTTTAAGTAAGAATTTATTTAACACTATTAGTATTAAGGTATTTCCTTTATTTTAAGATTACCTCTTAAATAATAAACTATATCTAGATTTTACTTAAGAAAGAATTACACCTAAATTAGTAAAACCCCTTAAGAAAGATTTCTATATATAAAGTAATAAAGGTGTTACCCTTACTAACTATAGATAGGTTATGTTTAATATAAGAATAAAAAGTCCTAACTTTACTAATACTATTACTAGCTAATATATCCTACCTAAGGGATAATTAATTATAAAATAGGCCTTATTTACTACCTTCTTAATATTATTAAGAATAGTAGCTAATACTATTACATAAGGACTATTAGCCTTATTTATACTAACTTATTAATTAATAATAAATTACTACTAGCTAAAGTAAAAGTAAAATAACTTAACTATACTTTTTAACTATAACAAAATCTACTAGACACTTACTAACTTAAATTTAGCACTAGGAGGTAATATAGGCACCTTACTTCTTAATATCTTATTACGCTACCTAAGGACCCCTTATCCTACTTATTACTATTAAGGCTAGTATAATAAACTATTAGGCTATTAGCCTATTATAGTAAATAAGGTAAATTTATAGGCTACGCTACTTAGCTAATTAAATAATTATAAGCTAGTATCTAACTTACTAACTGAAGGCGCTTTATAGAGATTTTAGCTATAGTTATAAGACTATAATAGATCTTTTAATTAGTACCTATAGAATTTTAGATTTACACTTATTTTATCTTTCTAGCTATACCTTTATTAGCTAACTAACTTTATAAAGTTATTTATAAATAAAGTAAAGTATAGTTAGGACCTATATAATATATTTTATCTAAAATTAAACGTCTTTTAAGATAACTATAGTAAGGTTGAAATTAAATAGCACTAGCTAGGCCTTATCTTTTTTATTATATAAAAAGCCAAGGCCTTATACTTTAACTTTATTAAATCTAGAGTAGTAGTATTTATAATTTTAATAAAAGAGTTAACTATATTTATAACTAACCCAAACCTATTAATATAAAAATACCTACTTATTTAAATAATAAGAAACTTAACACAGCCTTTCTAGCAGCTGTTATAGTTCTAATAGAATAAAGCTAGGCTGTAATAGTAACATAAACTAACATAGTGTAAAGGCAAAGCGTAATAGCAGAGAAGTAAAACAAGATAAGTAATAACAAGGAGCTAAATAAATAACATAGGATAAGATAGGTAATAGATAGGAGGTATATTTATAGTTAACCTTTCCTCTTTAAAGGGTTACCTACTAAAGGGATATATACCTAGGGTATATATAACGTGTTATATATATATTAGGAATTTAGTCCTTACTATCTGTCTGTCTCCTTACTATAGGCACTTACTACTTTATTTTATAATAGAACTATACTTTACTAAATTAATTATAGAAATCTTATAAAAACTAGGTTATAAGCCTTTAATAAGCTTATATTATAAGTTATAAGGTAGCCTTATATAGAATACTACTATATAACACTACTTTTAGTATAATATTACTTTATAATCTAGGAATAAGGTAGTATTTAGCTATAAGACGTAGTGTAATACTATTTAGAAATAATAAGCTACTTTTAACTAACGTATATAATAAGCAAGCGCGCCAGACAAGCAAGCGCACTACTAAACTATAACTATCTAACTATCTAACCTTTCCCTTTTATTCCTCTACTAATAATAATAAAATTAACTTATAATAAAGCCTAAGTACAGCTAGCTGTCTAAGTATATAAAAAAGATCTAAAACTTAGTATTTAAGCTATAGTAAAGATATATAACGTTAGTTATAATTTAGTAACGTGTTAATTAAAGGGTATACTATTATAACATAATATTATACCTAACTTATAGAATTTAATAGAACTTAAAGAGAGGAAGCTAGTTAAGTTTATTCTTAACCTAGATTCCTAATTATTTCCTCTCTACCTTAGTAGTGTTAAAGAAATAGCTAATTAACTACTTAGTAACTATAATACGCCTCTAGTTAGTAAGCGCTAGGCCTTAAACTTTATTAAATAAACACTAGAGCTCTAAACGCGTTTTTTTTATAAGTATAACTATAAGAGGGCTTAATATAAAGATCTAGACGTAATAAATATATAGTTTTACCTTATAGTAAACATAATTATAAAATATAGTATTATAGAGTTTAATATTTATAACTTTAATAAGACTAGCTTTATAATAAGCTAGATTATATTTAGAATAGTTATTATAAGCTTTAAAAGACGTTTAAATATAAAAATAGTACAGCCTAGAAATTAAGAATAGGTTATAGTTATTTAGGCTATTAGTTTGTCTAGTTATAGCGTCTTACTATATATTATTATTAGAGGTAAAAATCTTCTTTTTACTTAGTATATAAAATCTAGTCTTTTACCTAACTAGGTTATTATAACGTCTAAAAATAAATAAATAATAAATAAAAGAAGCCTAAATTAGCTTTAGCACTTTAATTAATATTTAAAGTTATATATAAAAAGGAAATATTACCTTTTTATTATTAATAAGTATAAAAGTTACTATTCTATAGACTTTAAGCTATATTATAAGGAAAATAATATTATTACCTTTTATATACTACTTTATTTATCTTATTTACTTTAGCCCTTAGATATTAGGTGTTTTAGGCCTTTAAAGCTAGCGTATAGTTAAGAAATTAAGAATAAGATATAATAAGGTAATACTTATATTATAAAGGATAACTTCTTTTTAGTATTTTATAACGCCTTTAAGTAAGCTCTTATAAAAGTAAATATTTAAGGAGGCTTTAGAGGGGCAGGGCTTATCCCTTTAAGTCTAGAAAGTGTGCTATTAAAGCTAGATATTAAGTTATACACTTTAACACCTCTAGGATCCCTTCTAATAACACTACTAGCTTAGACTTCTTAGACACTATATAACGTAATAGAGATATTTTCTTAAGGAACTTTTATTAAGGATTACTTTATTAATTATCTAAATAGCTCCCTAATATATAGATTAATAGCTACTAAGTATATTCTTAAAAAAGCGTTAGGAATTATATATAAGAATACTTTATTAAAAGCTAAGGTTAAACCTTTTATAAGGAGAATAACTTACTTAACTAATATAAAAAGGTAAAAAAAACTTATCTAAAGTAAGGAGGGAGTCTTAGTGTAGCTAATATATAGGATATTTAGTTATAGAGAGAGGTAATAACCTAGATTAAGGAGGAAACACGTTAGAGTAGTAGTTATAGATTAAGGATAGAAATAGGTAAATAGTAGTATAGCACCTATAGGAACGCTAGATATAATACGTAAACGTACTAGTTTAATAAAGAAATATCTAAAGAATAAGATTCTAAGTAGTTTAAATTAATCTTATTATTTTATAGTTACTTCTTAGTTATATTTATAAGGTAGTTATAATTAGGTAGCATGCTTACTTATCTAGTGCGCTTACTTATTATATACGTTATATAAATTACCTTTATAGTAAGGCTACTTTATAATAGTTATAAGCCTAGCTTTAACTTAAAGTATAACCCTTATTATTATAGAGTAGCCTTACTTTAGATTTACTTTTCTTAACTTTTTATCTTTTTTAAATATTTATAATATAGCTATTATATTATTAGATATACTTATTAGTCCTATAACTACTTATAAGCTATATAGACTTCTAATAATCTATAAGGATTAGTTTTTATAGTATATAAAGCTTTACTTTTTATTAATAACTTATAATATTTAGTATTTTATTAATATAAATAGCTAAGATAAGCTTATTAAGTACCTAGGTAATTTAAGCTATATAAAGTATCTTTATAAAAAGAATATTAGGTAAAAGAAGATTAACTATACTACTTTTTACTTATAAAAGTAGTTACTAACTAAGTAAAAGTCTAACATTAATAAGCTAAACAAGCTAATTAATCTTATAAAGATAGATAAGGCTATAAAGGATAAATAGCTTATATTTATAAAAGAGATATTATTATAAATACTTTAGATTTATAAGTAATATAAGGCTAATAATCTTATTTCTTTATAATATATATAATAAGTAAGTTAATTAAATAAGTAAAGTAATTAGCTTACTATAACTACCTTATAGAGATAATAAAGAACTAATAATAATATAATTAAATTAATTTAAAGTACTTAGAATTCTTTACTTTAGATATCTCTTTATTAAACTAATATATTTATATATTATATTTAGTATTTTAATAGGTGCTATAACGCTATTAACCTATTCTTATCTTTAGTTTATAACTACTACTTTAATATGTTTTCTTTTATACTTCGGCTATAGCCTCTTTTTATAACTAAATGTTCTATATATTAGCTATAGTAAGACTTCTTTTTATTTAAGGTAAATTTTCTTAGTTCTTTTATATTAGTTAATTAGGTTAACCTCTTCTTTAAGGCTTTTAATTTTAGCTCTTCATAAAGTATTCTTATATATATATCTTAGTACTTTTTTAAGAATATACTTAGTAGCTATTAAACTTTATATTAAGGAGCTATTTAGATAATTAATAAAATAATCCTAAATTAAAGTTCTTTAAGAATTTATTTTTAATATAGTATATAGTGTTTAAGAAGTCTAAGCTAGAGGTATTATTTAGAAGAAACCTAGAGGTATTAAAGTATATAACTTAACGTCTAGCTTTAATAGTATACTTTTTATACTTAAAGGGATAATTCTTAAGTCTTTAAAACCTTTTTAGATATTTCTTTTTATAAAAGCTTACTTAAAGATATTATAAAATTCTAAAGAAGAGTTATTTTTAGTAACATAAGTATTACCTTATTATATCTTATATTTAATTTTTTAACTATATACTAACTTTTAAGGCCTTAAGTATTTTATATTTAAAGACTAAAGTATATAAAAGAGATAAGGTAGTATATAAAAAGT
>NW_007361289.1:0-10030 GCF_000149035.1 Colletotrichum graminicola M1.001
ATAATACTTATAATTTTAATAAGACTAAGGTCTTAATAAAAATACTATTATATATAAAAGTTATTATTACCTTTAATTATAAAAAAAGGCCTTATATAAAGTAGTTTAGTAATTAAAAAGAGGTTTTTATTATTTACAGTATATATATAAATAGCTAAGTAATATCTTTATATATTATTATAAAAAGTAAATATTACTTTTTCTTTTAGTACTAAAATAGCTAATTTCTAGCTAAATAGTATATTTACTAAGTAAAAGTAAATAAATAATAAATAAAATTAGCTTAAATTAGTTAAATTATTTTAACTAGTTTATAAAGTTTTATATAAAAAGTACCTATTAACTTTTAGTTCTTAATAACTATAATAACTATAGATTAACTAAATTTAATAACATTTATAAAAAATAAAAACTTATTACTTTATATATACTTCTTATTTATTATATAAGCTTAAGCCTCTAAGTATAAGTTAGTTTAGCTTATTAAAGCTTTTATATAATAAAGACATTAAGAAAATAATATAAATATAAATTTTATATATTATAAAAAATGACTTCTTTTCTACTTTTAAAGTAGTATTTCTTACTTTAATAAAAAAAATATATAAGCTAGCTTTAAATAAGCTAGCTTTATACCTTTTAACTTTAAAGTAGTTATTTCTTACTTAGATTCTAAGCTAAATATACTAATACTTACTACCTTATATCTAACTAGCTTAGGCTTATAAGACCTAAAGATACTAACTATAATACTAAAAAGTATATAAAGTACTAGTTTATTAAAAAAAAGAATCTAAAGATATTAAAAAAGCTTACTAATACTAATATATAAGGTAATTAACTACTAAGCTAAAGGTATTAGTAAGTTAGTATAAAAGCTTACTTTTATTAAGGCTAAGAGCCTTAGACTTTATATAGATTTAAATATACTAATTAAGTATTAAAAAGCTAAAAAGACTTAACTATATCTTAAAAGATTACCTAATATAGCTAAAGTAAAGGTATTATAAGAAAAAAACAAAAAGTATTAAAGCTAAAAGTAAGAAAATGTTTTAAAAAAAGAGTTATATAAAGGGTAGTAAACTATATATATAATAATATAGTACTTATAAAAAGACTAAATATAATATATAAACCTATAAGGTACTTTAAGATAGTAATAAAGAAAATAGTAATAAGTACTTTTAATTAATTTTATATATTATAGCTTAATTAACTTATAATAATTATAAAAAAGTAAGTGTAAGTATATAACTAACTATAATTTATAACTTACTATAATATATATAATAAGGAAGTTAATTAGATAAGTAAAGTAATTAGCCTGCTATAATTATAGTCTTTTCTTCTTTTTACTATACGTCTAACTACTAAAAATAATATATTTACTAAATAATAAAGCCTAATTACTCTTAGCTATTAAAGCTATCTAAGGACCTTATAAAACTAGTATTTAAGCTATATTACGTATCTATTTAGTGCCTTTCTCTATATTATATAACTATCTTAATAACAAACCTTTATAATATAACACTATAGCTAACTTATAGAATTTAATAAAACTTAAAAAAAGGAAGCTAGTTAAGTTTATTCTTAACTTAGATTCCTAATTATTTTTTTCTTAGCTTAATAGTGTTAAAGAAATAGCTAATTAACTACTTACTAACTATAACGTATTACTAGTTAGTAAGCCCTAGGCCTTAAACTTTATTAAATAAACACTAAAGCTTTAAATATATTCTACCATATTACTCCTCTGAAAGGGATAAGGCCGGTTCTGAATACATGTCGACCGTCCTCTCGCACATGTCTTCTACGTCTCCAGTAACTCACACCCCATCCGAGCCATACGCGTACTAGGCTTCAAGGAGTGATAGAACACAGTTGCGGTATGACTATCCCATGTTACTTTAGCCTTTAAATATAAAATACTTTAGGCCTTTAAAGTTAGTATATAGTTAAGAAATTAAAAATAAAATATAATAAGGTAATACTTATATTACTAAAAATAACTTCTTTTTAGTATTTTATAACGCTTTTAAGTAAGCTTTTATAAAAAAAATATTTAAAAAGGGTTTAAAAGTTTAAGAATTATCCCTCTAAGTATAAAAAGTATACTATTAAAGCTAAACGTTAGGTTATATACTTTAACACCTCTAGGTTCTCTTTTAATAATACCTCTAGCTTAGACTTCTTAAACACTATATAATATATTAAAGATAAATTCTTAAAGAACTTTAATTAAGAATTACTTTATTAATTATCTAAATAGCTTCCTAATATATAGTTTAATAGCTACTAAGTATATTCTTAAAAAAGCACTAAGATTTATATATAAAAATACTTTATTAAGAGCTAAAGTTAAAAGCCTTTAAGAGGAAAATAACCTACTTAACTAATATAGAAAAACTAAAAAAATATACCTTAAATAAAAAAGAAGTCTTACTATAGCTAATATATAAGATATTTAGTTATAAAGAGAGGCTATAGCCTAAATATAAAAGGAAACGTATTAAAGTAGTAGTTATAAACTAAGGATAAAAATAGGTTAATAGCGTTATAGTACCTATAGGAACACTAGATATAATATATAAACGTATTAGCTTAATAGAAAGATATCTAAAGTAGAGGATTCTAATTAGTTTAAATTAATTTAACTATATTATTATTAGTTCTTTATTATCTCTATAAAGTAGTTATAGTAGGCTAATTACTTTACTTATCTAATTAACTTACTTATTATATATATTATAGGTATACTATTAGTTATTACTTTAAAAGGATATCTTAACTTATATATATATATATATCTAAAGGACTATATAGTTAGTACTTATATTATAGTATATCTAGACTTCTAGTACTTACTTATTAATATACTCTTATTAAGAAAAAGTAGATATTACTAAGGTAGTTAAGTAGTATATTATATAAATTTTATATAACTTACTTTTTCTAGAGTATACCTTCTATATACTAATAATACCTCTTTATTTATTATATAAGCTTTAGCCTCTTAATATAAGTTATTTTAGTCTATTAAAACTCTTATATAGTAAAGAAATTAAGAAAATAATATAAATAAGTTCTATATATTACTAAAGATAACTTTCTTCTACTTTTAAAGTAGTATTTCTTCTTTTAAGAAGTAAAATAAATATCTAAGTAGGTTTTTAATAGGCTAGTCTTATACTTTTTAATTCTAAAGTTATTATTTCTTATTTAGACTTTAAGCTAATTATACTAATATTAATTAACTTATATCTAAGTAGCTTAGACTTATAAGACCTAAAGACACTAATAATAGTACTTAAGGGTATATAAAGCTTTACTTTATTAAAAATAATACCTAAAGCCCTAGCTTAGTTTGCTTGTGTTAAATACCTGCTAGTGTAGCCCTCTGAGGCCGTAACTGGTTGAGGACTCATCTTGCTATAGCTGTCCTCTTCTGACATTTTGCGTCCGTCGCAAAGTTAGTTACCTCTGTATTTAGAAAAGCTGACATTGGCAACCAAGCTAGCGTCTGTGACGCTGCGGCTAAAGAGAAACGCCTACGGCTGAGACGTTGTAGACTGTGTTTGCCACTTGTTAGTATACAAGGCATATTGACATCTTTTCTTCACAATGCAAACATTTAGCTAGAAAACCACGGCATGGTGAATTATAGTCATCTTAATGCTTTGATGCCAATTATATGCGTTACTGCTATGTTAGATATACCTGCCTACCTGCTAAATCTCCCTTGTGCACCAGGTCCTTCACTGTCTCCAACGAGATTGACTGCAAATTCATCTGTTGCTCTGGTTGCACGGTTCAGGTAAAACTCACCCTGCCAAGCTGCAAAGAAAAGGCTTTCTGGGGGTTGGAGACAATTAACATTGCGTTTTATTTGGTGGCGGCTTCTCCTTTATGCACCATAACCACCTTTATTACTAGTATTATAACCAGTATTATTACCATTATTATTTTTACTAATTATACCACAGGCCTGGAGCAACTGCTTCTCTACCTAGGAGAGCCGGCTAGAGCTGCGTTAGGCTGAGGGTTGACTTTTATGCTAACCTTAAGGAGAACAGGCTGGTCAGAACAGCGATAGCCGGGAACGCTGCTATTTATGGGGGATATTCTGGTTAATAGTGCTGATAATGGTGCTGATGAGAAGAGCGCTATTGTTGTTGGTGCGCTTAGGGAGCTTGATAGGGGCGACGTTTAGAATGCTGGTGGTCTATTTTGACATGAATATTCTGGTCAAGAGCTTAACACGTTACTGTCTGCTGCCTGATTGTAGAACTTATTGGTTCTCCTGGGGTTATGGCCTGCTTATTGCGTGCTAATGAGACATGTGGTCCTAGACTTTACCCTTGACTATGTTGTTGAGTTGTATTTTGTCTAAGTGAAAATTGGCTCTGATCTTCTAAGAAATGCACCAGTTACGGCTGCAAACCGAGCTGTGATGGCTGCTGCGGCAGTTCAGACTGCCTCTAACCTCCTCACTGTTCCTGGCGAGTGCCCTACTGATGATTGCTTGCAACGCTGCTGTTCTCATCTATGTGGCAGACTGGTTGAGAATTGGAGCATAGTGCTAACTATCCAGAAGGCGTGGGAAACATGCGTTATGCATAGCTTAAAGCGTATTAGGATCTGGCACAGCAGTTAGGGAAGGAAGAGATGTTAAGGGTGAGAGTGCTGATTCCAAGGAGATGGATTGATGGTATTGACTGCGGTTTGTACACCATATACAGAAGAAGACCTTAGCAGAACGATAGGACGGAGATGGCGTCATGAGCGAAACTTACACTAATACTAACGCTGTGACACTGGCTGCCTTAACTATCCTTTGTCCCCTAATAAAGTCAAAGAGAACAGTGGCGAGCGAGCAAGCGACTAAGATATATAGTAGATACAGGAGAAAGCTGGTGGTGATGAGTTTGTAAGCGTGGAAACAGGTGATCTTGCTAATGCTTATATAGTAGTGATAATTAGGCTGGGTGTTCATACTTTAATTCGCTATGTAGGGGGCATAACGCCAAGATACTCTGAATTAACCCTAGCTGGCGAACATCTTAAACCTGATGAATAAATTAAGTAGTTTGTACTTGTATTAGATAGTGATTGTATCCTGCTTCTTGTATTACAGACTAGAGAATAAAGAGTATAAGCTGCTTTTACTTTAGACCTTAGACTCTTGCTAAGGCGATATTAGCTATCTTTACTTTATTTTTAGTTATATACATACTAAATTAAGCTCTTATACACTAGCACGAGTTACTATTTGCTGCTGGACTGCTCTGATTAGGTGTTCCCTCTTATTCCCCCCTTCTCCTCTTCCCCCTCCTCCTCCTCTACTACTCCTTCATATTTATGGTATGATGGCGTCTTCTGCTTTTGCTGTAGAGGGCTTGAGGCGGAAGGATTTCATCGGGGAGACGGCCACGTACTGGCTGGCTACTGATTGGGATGATGGGGCAGGGGTTAGGGCGACATTGACTGAGGGGAGGGGAGGAGGTCTTGAGGCGAAGCCAGCCCGGCCGCGATGGGTAACAGTGATGCCAGCCCATTGCGATGGATAATGGCGATGCCAGCCCATCCGGGCCTATCGTGATGGATAACGGCGATGCCAGCCTGGCCGCGATGGGCAACAGTGATGCCAGCCCGGCCGGGCCCATCGTGATGGATAACGGCGATGCCAGCCCATCGCAATAGGCAACAGTGATGACAGCCCGGCCGTATCTATCGCGATGGGCCCAGATGGGCTGGCATCACTGTTGCCCATCGCGGCCGGGCTGGCATCAAGCCAAAATTCACATTCGTGTGCTTTCAGCGCACGGACTAAAAAGTAGGTTTTGGACGCTGCCAACGCAACAGACTGTACTAGGACTGACTGCTATTTACATCGGTATAGGAGTGGATAGGCGGAGCTGTGGGTGGAGATAACGTTGAGAGAGGGGACCCTGTTGCTACTGCGTGTTGTTAGCTGTTGTAGTGTTAGTGGTGGTGGGTTTTGGCACTTGAGGGCTTATTGACGACTTAATGATAATGATATAGCGGTGCTTGCGGTAACTGTATCTATTCGTAGACATCCTAAGCGGGCTTGGCCCATTGGCCTGTGTGCTTGCTAATCTATATCTAAGCTGGACGTGGCATTGTTTGGCGAGCTTCTTGAGCTGGCACGCGAGGGTTTTCTTTACCTTTAGAATAATCTATATAGAAGCCTTGGGTTTGGCCCTGGTGCTGAAGCCGTTATGTCTTAAGGGATGGTTGAGGGTAATGGCGAAGTAGAGCGAGCGGTAGTTTTCTAGGTGGAGCTAGAGGGGGGCGAGACTAGCGATTACGTTTGGGGCCTCTAAAGGGATGACGGGGCTACTGGGGCTGACTAGCTAGACTAGGTAGATTTAGAGGAAATGTTACTTTAGGATGGAGATAGTTAGTTTATAACTGGTGTGGTGTGGTAGTTAGGTAATGGGAGAAGCTAGTAGAGAGATTTTGATAGTTTAGATAACAAAGTATGTGGAAGGAGGATGAAGAGTGTGTTTGCTAGGTTACTACTGTGTTGGTTGCTGATATTAGTGGCTGGCCTGCCTTGTGTTAGACTACGTTATAATCTATTAATATATAGGACAGGCAGGTAAATAATCCTAGGGTTTTGTGCTTACCTACTGAACTCCTTAAATCCTAAGTAGTAGTATAATGGCTATGACGGTAATACTGGATAATAGTTAGTTATAGCTTTAGTTATTGTTCTCCCCTCTAATTATACTAATTAGGTCTTCAATGGCCTGCTTCCTGGCTCTGCCTCCTCCTGTCTTGGTTCCCTTGGTCTTGGTCTTGGTTGTGGTCTTTGTCTTAGCCTTGGGCTTGGACAAGGCCAGTATTGCCTTATTAGCTTTGACTTCTTGTTGACGGATGAAGCTGGTGGCGATGTTGCTGGGCCTATCTGATACTTTCTTTGGCTCTGGCCGGTGTCTTGCTTGTGGGGACAGCCATGAAGGAGTGACGTATAGGAGCGGGGTCTGAGCTCTCTTGGCTGCTTTGTGTGGCAGTGGTCTTGAAGCTTTGGGGCTAGTGTGCGGTAGGATATGCCCTGATCTGGCTGTAGACTAGTAGTTGTAATGGTAGTTGGCGTTCAGGAGTGACGGATAGAGATGATTCTTATAGTAAAAGAAAAGGAGGGTAGGTACAGTTTTACTAGTTACGTGTATAGACAAATATAGGCTGTAGTAAATAAGACTGTGGACATGAAATTGGTGCCTTTGTTGTGAAAACACTGATATCCCCTGCTCTGGTAGGCATTAGGCGGGCGGAAAGGATGACTTAGTATATAGTGGCTGTTAACTCCCCCACCCTACTTGTAAGACACCCCCACATCCGAGACATTATCATCACCATCATCACCACCACTATTACCACTTATTTCACTATCTCTGCTGCCTACCTATATATAACTTTTAGCCTTACTAGGTGTTGTAGAGGCACTGTTTAGGTAGGAAAGATTATAGGGAAAACAGCTTAACTATCTATAGTGTAGAGATAGGTGATCTAGCCTAAAGAAATACGTATTCTTTAAGTAGGTTAGCTGCATAGAGATAAGGCTTAGTTTAGAATAACTATTTCTTTAGTCTAGAGAAATTAGCTAACTAAAGCTAGATACGTATAATATATATAAGGGTATTATAATATACCCCCTAGGCGTAATTAACTATCTATAGATAATTATATACCTAAAAACTACTAGATATAAAAAAGATTACTACTAAGTAGATAAAATAGAGTATATATAGTACTTTATAAAGCCTAGTTATAAAAAGTAACTATTATATAAAAGAAATACTATATAGGCTTTTATTAAGGGGGATAAATTACTATATTTATCCTTATTTTTATACCTCTAGCTATATAAATTATTAAGTAAAATAGTAGCCTTTAATTAGTTAAGAAATAACTATCTAACTATCTTTTTACCTTATTATTATTTAACTTTTTACTAAATAAAAGTTAAGCTTTTTTTTTCTTTTTTTTATTATTAATAATAATAACTATATATATTACTATATCTTTTTTACTTTATCTTATAGTTATAACTTATTATAATTACTTATTATAAGCTAGGTAATTTATAATACTAATTATTTTAAATAAATACTTATTAAAAGAAATAAAGAGGCTATATATACTTATACTACTATAGTATATATAGTAGCGCTTAAGTATTACGCTAAGTAATATA
This sequence comes from Colletotrichum graminicola M1.001, assembly GCF_000149035.1. NCBI lineage: Eukaryota > Fungi > Ascomycota > Sordariomycetes > Glomerellales > Glomerellaceae > Colletotrichum > Colletotrichum graminicola. The sequence continues at coordinate 8,225 of NW_007361289.1, forward strand.
AGGTAGTAAAAAGAAGTAGTAGCCCCTCTAATACCCTAGATAATTAGCCTATAGTCCCCCCCCTTAATATAAGTAGCCTACTATTATTCTACTTTTATATTACTAAGTAATACTAATATCTAATACTAGTATAACTAAGATAAAGGCTATAAAAGTAATAAGGTCTTTAATAACCTTATTATAAGTATAAAGAGGAAAAATAAAAAAAAAGATAGCTTATAAGCCTCTAATACTAATACCTCCCTCTCCCCTTATACCTTAGCTATAGCTATAGCTAGAGGCTAGGTTATACTATAAGAGTTCTTTTAGTATAATACTAAAGGTATATTACTATTTACTACTTATTAAGTAACTTATTACTAACTTATTTATATAGTATAAGCTGCTTTTAAAGTAAAAAAAAAAGAGAAGGCTAAAGAAAGTAGTTAGGCTAGGACCCCTAAGCTTGTCCTAAGGAAGGTTAAGTATATAAGGTGTGTTATAAGCGCACTTTATAATAACTCTTTAAGGTAGTATAAGCTAGTAGCTAGAAGCTAATTTTATAAATATTAACGTTATACTTTAGGTAAGGTGCTATATATTATTATATATAAAGGATTAAAGCTTTATTACTTAGTAAAAAAGTTCTTAGCTATTAAGTATAGTGATATTACTTTTAGTATATATTCTTATATACTAACTTATTATAGCTAGCTACTAACTTATACTTAGGTTTTTAGTTATATAACTACTAGGTTATATAGCTATATTATATTTAAGAGGACTTTCTTTTAGGGGGACCTTTATATTAGTATATAAAAGATTAATAAGGTAGTATTAGTACTACTTACCTCTTAGAGAGTCTTTAGACCTTTTAATAGTAGATTTAGTAAGAATATATTAGTTATTATAAGTATATTTAATAATACCTCCCTTAGTATAGCTATTACTACTATAAATAAGAGTTAATAGGCTGCTATTTACTTTATAATTAACACCTTTATTAGTGCTATTCTTTTTATAAAGTAAATACCTATATACTATATCCTTATAGACTAGTATATAAAATCTTCTAAAAGGTAATAATAGTAAAAAAATAACTTTATTTTAAGGCTTCTAGTTAGAAGTACTAGGCCTATAGGCTAGAAAAGGGTTTTAAAACAGCCTATAGGTAATAAATAGGAATTTAAATAGCCTTTAGGTATTTATTTTTTACTAACCCCCTTTCTTAAGTGTATATAAGTATTATCTATATATCTTAAAAATTAAGTAGTAATCTAAACTATTTAAACTTACTATATATAAGACTTTTTATAAGCCTATCTATTAGTATATTATTTATAAGTATATATATAATATTAAATAACCTTTTTATATATTCTTATTAAAGCTATATATTCTAGATATTAATATACTATAGGTAAGTTAAAATATACTCTTTTTTACTAATTACTAAGTAAATTATTTAACTATTATTATAATTAATCTTTTATATATTACTAAGCTCTAACTATATATTATAAAAAAGTTACTTTATTACTATTACCTTTTTTACTATAAGCTTAAGGCTAAGAAGCTTTACTTTTATAGTTAATATTATAACTATACTTTACTAAGTAGCCTTTTACTAAACTAGCACCCTAAAGAGTAAGATAATATATCTTTAAGATAATCTTTATATCTTTTTATTATTTATAAATAAGGCGTTACTTATAATTACTAAAGCCTAGGCACCCCCTAAGGTGCTATAATAAATTAAGAGATATTTAGTATAGTAAAGGTATTAAATAACTTAGAATAGTAGCCTAATTATACTATTACACTAGA
>NW_007361289.1:10472-11650 GCF_000149035.1 Colletotrichum graminicola M1.001
TAAAAAAATAGTATATTATTAGAGGCTTCTTCTAGCCCCCTTTCTATATTAGAATATATTAATAATATTAAATTAATAGATTTTAAAGTTAAATTAGCTATAATAGCTATATTATATAAAAAGTTTATAGTATAAGTATAGTAGTATATATTTATTTAAGAGGGTGCTTTTTTTATATATCCCTTTTTATATATATATATACTTTATATTAATTAAGAAAGCCTTCTTAGTTTAACTTATATATTTATACCTATTTTAAGAGGATTAGTTTTATAGTAACTTTATCTTAGTTTACTACCTTCTAGGCTTTTATCTCTTCTAGCTTATAGATCTTAGTAACTATTACGTTTATAAATAATATATATCTTACTAAAGGAAGTAATTTAAACTCCTTTTAATTATTTAGTAGTAAAAGTAACTTACTTATATACTCCTTTTTAGTTAGGTTTTAGGTTTTCTAAATATACTTTAGCTAGATTATTATTATATAGACATAGTTATAAATAGTTTAGTAACTTATATACTTTTTATTAATTACTTTCTGTTTATTTAGTATAAAGGTATTAAAGAATTTATCTTAGCCTTATCTAAAGTAAGTAAAAGCTAATAAAAAGCTAGTGTTCTTTATATTAAACTAGCTATTTACTAATAATTTAGGTAGTAAGCTATATAGGTAATAGCTTTATTAGGTTAAGGTAATATAGTTTAGCTTATTCTAGTTATATACTACCTAATCTTACTCTAAATTAGTGTAGCTAGTTAATATAAGGTTTAAATATAGTGTCTTATATATTATCTTACCCCCCTTATTTAAAGGTATATCTATTTAGATAATAATTTTATTTTTAACTACTTAATCTTAGTAGTTAACTTCTTTATTTTTAAGTAAGCCTTTATTTACTATTAATTAGTCTATAATAATAAGTGTTACTTTTAGTGCTTATTTCTAGACGTCTTTAGGTTTAGGTGTTAGTTTAGGAGTTAATAGCTACCCTCCTTACTAGATATAGCCTAAATAATTATTTATAGATATATTTTTACTTAGTTTAGCTGTTCTAAGTATAAGAGTAAGTAGTAAAGGCTACTAAGTTAGGTGTTTCTTTTATAGTATTAGTGCTATATTAATTACCTTAATAATACTTAAGGTATAGAACTTAGGCTTATTTAGAGTTAATAGG
>NW_007361290.1:0-11088 GCF_000149035.1 Colletotrichum graminicola M1.001
TTTATAAGTAATTACTTATTTAGCCTCTTATACTATAGTAATAGCTATAATAAGTAATACTACTATACTAGTTATAATCTTATAGAAATAATAATTTATTACTTTCTTCTTAAATTCTTTAATCTTTTATATAGTAGTTATAATTATCTCTTTATTCTATATAGTAAGTAACTTATTTTCTATAGCTTTATAAATATATAATATAACTATAAAATTCTTTAACTAATTAATCTTTAACTTATAGCTAGTAAGGTAGTTATATAATTTTATAGTAACTTTATAAAGTAGTAACTTAAAGCTATTAATTAACTAATCCTTAAAGTTATTTTATAGCTTTTTATAAAGAATTTTATATATATTATTATAGTACTTATATTTAGTAATATTAGCTATAGTAATGGTAGTAAGTGTATTCCTTTACTTAGTAGCTATAAGGTCTTATAGTAACTTTATAATATTGTCTTTTTACTATTAGGTAGTAAGAACGTAATCCTTAAGCCTTTAAGTACTTTATAGGCGCTTTAGACTACCTTTACTTACTTAGTAGTGTTAGGTAGTAGTACGTATTCTAAGTAATTTCCCCTTACTTCTTAGGCTTTAGCTATACTATAGGCACTACTTACTAGATTATTATAGTTACTTATCTTAATTACTTACTTATAATTACCCTCTATTAGCCTAACTATCTCTAAGTTATAGGTATTTCCCTTAGCTATTACTATACGGCGTATATATCTATTAGGGGATTTACTACTAGTAGTATAAGTAACTATAAAGACTTATAGCTAAATAAAAACTTAAAGCAAAGGATATAGTAAGCTTATAGGTAATAAAGGCTATTATATTAGTAATATAAGATAACTTAATAAGAAAGAAGTTTTAAAGAAAAAAGTTAGTAAGCTCCTAGGCTTTTAATAAAAGAAATATAAAAAGTAAATAGTTACTAATTAATAGTGGATTAGTATATAAATTAAGGTGTTTTTTATAGTTAAGAATTATCTCTTATAAAGTAATAAGGCTTATATATATAGATATAAATTACTAGGCCTTTACTAACTATAAGAGGTTAGGTACTATTATCTTAGTAATTAACCTAAAAGGGTATATAGTATGACCTTATTATAAGGGTAATTATAGAGAGAATTCTTAGTAAAAGCTTACTTTAGTCCTCTATAGATAATTAATAATAGTAGATTACCTCTTTTTATATTACCTTACTAATTTATAGTATCTTATTGTAGTAGTTACTATAGAGTTAACTACTAATTAGTCTTAGTTACTTATTAAGGTAGTAATATAGTTAACTATACGTCTTATTAGGTAGTAATAAATAATAAGAGTAAATACTAGTTTCTAAATTATATATAAAGAGAAAAACTATAATATAATTATATAGTAAACTTACTATATAATATACCTATAGATCTAGTAGATCTATAAAGAAATTACTATAAAATCCTTAGAGGATTTTAGTATAAATTAGCTATAGCTATTCTAGCTATTATTAGCGTTAATCTATACTACTAATTTCTAAGTAATAGTTAATATTCTAATAATATAGCTTACTACTTTTTATATAACTCTTTTTCTAAGATATTTTCTTACCTCTAGCTTTAATACCTTCTTATTTCCTTATAACACCTTTACGTTAGCTATATTATATAACTTTTTAAGATATAAGTAGGTCTTCTTAGCCTTTAAGTACTTACTTAATATATTTATCTTTATATAGAGTTTAAGGTTCTTAGCCTTAATAAAAGTAAGCTTATATACTAACTTATTAATACTCTTGACTTAAAGGTTAATTACTTTATATATTAGTATTAATAAGCTTTCTTATCATTCTTAAATCCTTTTTTTTAGTAAACTAGTACTTTATATATTTTTTAATACTATAGTTAGTATTTTTAAGTCTTATAAGCCTAAGCTAGTTAGATATAAGCTAGTAAGTATTAGTATATTTAGCTTAAAGTTTAAGTCAAGAATAACTACTTTAAGGTTAAAAAGTATAAAGCTAGTCTATTTAAAGCTAGCTTATATATTTCTTTTTCTTATTAAAATAAGAAATATTATTCTAAAAGTAAAAGAAAAGTTATACTTTATAATATATAGATTTTATATTTATATTATTTTTTTTATTTCCTTATTACATAAAACCTTTAATAAGCTAAAAGAGCTAATATTAAGAGACTAAAGCTTATATAATAAATAAAAAAGTTTATATAAAGTAATAATCTTTTATTCTTTATAAAGATTATTAAATTTAATTAATTTATAATTATTATAATTATTAACAATTAAAAGTTATTAAGTACTTTCTATATAAGACTTTATTAACTAGTTAAAATTATTTAACTAATTTAAGCTACTTTAATTTATTTATTATTTATTTTTACTCAACGTACCTATATAGTAGGCAGGCTATTATAGTAGGTAGGCTACTTTTCTTCTTTTCTAACTCTTTAACTTTTACACTAATATTCCTTAACGTATAAACATATAATCTTCTTTAATTAAACGCCGTATTTTCCTTACCCTCTAAGCTATTAAAAAAGACCTAAAAATATCTATATAAAAAGCAGCTTCTATATTTAAGGTCCTAAGAATAACACTTTAATACTAACGCGTTTGATAAATACTATAAGCTAAGATATATCTAAAATTAAAGAAGATAATAGAAATAGAGGAAGAGTTAATTCTTAAAAAGGTTATTAACCTAATTAATTAAGGGTTTCCTTTATAATAAGAAGACGTATAAGATATAGCTAACTAACTCCTAAATAAATATAACGTAATATATATTAAACCCTAATAAGTAGAGAATTTTATATAATAATAGCCCTAATTAAAAATATAATTTTAATATTAAATTAACTATTAGAGGGCCTTAGCTAAAGATTTTATAATTATATAAGGCTAGTTTATACTTATATAAAATATAATTATAAAGTATAAGATATAGGATTATAATATTTATAATTTTAATAAGACTAGGTTCCTAATAGGAATACTATTATATATAAAGGTTATTATAACCTCTAATTATAAAAGAAGGCCTTATATAAAGTAGCTTAGTAATTAAGAATAGGTTTCTACTACTTAAAGTATATATATAGATAGCTAGGTAATACTTTTATATATTATTATAAAAAGTAAATATTACCTCCTCTTTTAATACTACAATAGCTAATTCCTAGCTAAATAATATATCTCCTTAAGTAAAAATAGATAAATAATAAATAAGATTAGCCTAAATTAGTTAAATTATTTTAACTAGTATATAAAGTCTTATATAAAAAGTACTTATTAACTCTTAATTCTTAATAGCTATAATAGCTATAAATTAACTAAATTTAATATTTCTATAAGAAATAAAAGGTTATTACTTTATACATACTTCCTTATTTATTATATAAGCTTTAGCCTCTTAATATAGGTTATTTAAGCTTATTAAAGCTTTTATATAGTAAGGAAATTAAGACAATAATATAAATATAGATTTTATATATTATATATTATAAAAAATAACTTTTTTTCACCTTTAAAGTAGTATTTTTTACTTTAATAAGAGAAGTAAATATATAAGCTAGCTTTAGATAGGCTAGCCTTATACTATTTAACCCTAAAGTAGTTATTTCTTATCTAGATTTTAAGCTAAATACACTAATACCTCCTAGCTTACGTCTAACTAGCTTAGGCTTATAGGACCTAAAGACACTAATAATAGCACTTAAGGGTATATAAAGTGCTAGTTTACTAAAAAAAAAGATCTAGAGATATTAAAGAAGCTTACTAACACTAATATATAAAGTAATTAACCTTTAAGCTAAAGGTATTAGTAAGTTAGTATATAGGCTTACTCTTATTAAGGCTAAGAACCTTAGACTTTATATAGAGATAAATATACTAAGTAAGCGCTAGAGGGCTAAAAAGACCTAACTACGTCTTAAACGGTTACTTAATATAACTAAAGTAGAGGTACTATAAGGAGAAAAGGAGAGTGTTAAAGCTAGAGGTAGGAAAATATCCTAAAAAGAGGGTTATATAAAGGGTACTAAGCTATATACGTAATAATATAGTAATTATAAAAAGACTAGATATAATATATAAACCTATAAGGTAGTTTAAGATAGTAATAAAGAATAAAGTAATATATATTTTTAATTAATTTTATATAACCTAGTTAAATTAAATTCTATAAAAGGTAGAAAGGTAGATAGAAGTAGCCTGCTTACTATAATAGCCTACTTACTATATAGGTACGTTAAGTAAATATACTATTTAGCTAGATATTAGCTATTTTAATATTAAAAGAAAAAGTAATATTACTTTTTATAATAATATATAAATATATTACCTAGCTATTTATATAGATACCTTAAATTATAAAAACGTATTTATAATTACTAAGTTACTTTATATAAAGGCTTATTTTAGAATTAAAGATTATAATAATCTTTATATATAATAGTATTTCTTTTAAAAACTTAGGCTTATTAAAATTATAAATATTATTATTTTATACCTTATACTTTATAATTATATTCTATATAAGTATAAACTAGCCTTATATAATTATAAGATCTTTAGCTAAGGTCTTTAATAGTTAATTTAATATTAAAATTATATTTTTAATAAGGTTATTATTATATAAACTTCTTTACTTATTTAAGTTTAATATATATTATATTATACTTATTTAAAAGTTAGCTTGCTATATCTTATATATTATCTTATTACATAAGAAACCCTTAATTAATTAAGTTAATAACTTTTTAAAGAATTACTTTCTGTTTTACTTTTATTATCTTCTTTAAATTTAAATATATCTTATTTTATATAATATATTCTTTATATTAGTAATAAAGTATTATATAAGAGACATTAAAGATAGTAGCTACTTTTTATATAGATATTTTTAGGTCTTTTTTAATAGCTTAGAAGGTAAGGATAATATACTTTTTAATTAAAGAGGGTTATATATTTATATATAGAGGAAGGTTAGTGTAAAGGTTAAAGAGATAAAAAGAAGAAAAGGTAGTCTAGTTATTAAAATTATTTACTTACTATATAGGTATATTAACTATCTTTATACTATAGAGCTATTTTTAATTATTTTTTTCTATAAGGTTAATATATAGATTCTTATCTTCTCTTGTTTTAAGTAGTGAAATCTATCTTAGAAATAACTAGCGTATTTATAGCTAATTGCCCTACCTTGTGACTAGGCGTACGCGGCCATTTTGCCTACTTTAATAACAACCTCTAAGCAACCTAAAAAGCGAGCCCGCCACTTAGTTGTTACAGAATTAGCCTTTAGTATAAATGTCCTGAATTAACATGCTACTAATGGTTTATTTATACCTAGCCCTACCCTAGCTCCCATCTAGTGCCTTATTATAGGACCTAACACCTAGTTTAATACTACTTTATATCTATATTTTATATTAGTTAAAACTTCAATATACATAAGGAATAAAGCACTTCAGAGTAATTATTTAGAGTTATCTTCTTTCTAGCTATGTTATAAATGTAGCTATAAGCTGTATAGTAAAGCTCAGTCTAAGTCTAAGTCGCTATTAACTTCTCGGGACTAAAGAGCTATGACCCACATTAGCTAATGTTTCAGAACCGAGCCGAAGTGGGGAACTTTTAAAAGAAGAGAAGTTTAACTAGTCATGTCAACTCTATGTAGACAGCGCCTTGCCATTGCTGCTAGAAAGTCGGTGACCGATGTTGAATGAATCAGTAACCCGAAAAAAGTCCCGATTAAACCCTTGAGATCCAGTAGACAACATTCTTAGGGTTTTCGAGTAGGAGCGTCCGCAGGCATCTCAGCATAGTCCTAAACAATACAGGAGAGCATTATTGTAAGAGTTAATTGTATGCTTATAAAATTGGAAACCGCAGTCACAGGTGACGATGTATTATCAGATCCAAATACACAATGCGGACTCACTTCAAAATTATACCCGCCCTCTTACTGACACTGAACCTGGCGTCGACAGCAATTGTCTATTCGTCTACAGACACCCTTACGTGCTTATTATCCGATAATTCAAGGCCTTCGAGCAGGGAACCGCCTCTCGACGCGAATATCATCGACATCTCTGTGGCCGACTACACAATGAGCAAGAACATCTGGCAAAGCTACAGACACAATCCGCGCTGGGCAGCTGTGGACGAGTACGCCTTGAAACAGACGCATCCCCCGTCGCGGCCTAACACGAGGCCGCTTCAACATGCATTGAGCCTATCCTCGGAGGCGGGTTTGCCAGACTACTCACTACCTGCGTGTCATGCAAAGTTCCTAGCCCTGCACTGCCGTACAGCATCGGTCCGGCACGCTTTGGAAGTAGGCACGCTTGGTGGGTACACGGCTATCTGGCTGGCAAGCGAGAACCCACAGATGACCGTTACTACGATTGAGCAGGACTTTAGGAACGTTGTGGTAGCGCGTCAGAACATCAAGTTAGCCGGACTGTCGGACTCGATTGAGGTGGTCCACGGCTCTGGTATTGACGTTTTGACAAAGTTGAGGGATGAAGTTCGACAGGGATTGCGACCTCGTTTTGGCTTCACTTTTATTGATGCCGACAAGGTGAACAACTGGAACTACTTAAAACTTGCAAAGGACATGATGGAGCCAAAATCGGTTATCTGTATTGATAATATTGTACGCGATGGATTCCTGGCGGATTTGGACACTAGGGATCCGTACATATTAGGATGTCGGGAAGTCGTAGAAAAGGCAGCACAAGAGCCTGGTCTTGATTCAGTCGTGCTGCAAACTGTGGGAGAGAAAGGTTACGATGGTTGGTTGTGGGCTGTAGTTGATTCTCCGTAAAGAAATAGTAAGCAACATTTTACAGGAACTTTTGTAGTGCAGCCTTGATCATTACTCAAGGGGGTAAGCGCTTACATTTCAACGTTATAGGCAATAAGATAACAAAGTGCAGACCAAAGGAGAGGCACCCCTGTTTCCTTATGCCTTTAATGACTGTAACATACCATAGCTACTTTAACACACCCTCTAGGCCTAAGAGCGCTAAGAGCTTAAGCCTATTTTTATACTAGAGGATATACAAAGTACCATACTTATGTAGCTACAGCTATATAGATTGCTACATTACTTTAGGCTCTAGGCACTTAAGTCTGTAGGTCTTCTTAGCCTAAGATAGGATTAAAACCCGAGACCTTAGGTTTCTAGTAGCTTACAGTAGAGTATTAGCCTCCTAGTATAAATTAGAATTATTAGTCAATAAACTATATATAAAAGTAAAGCTATTTCTACTTTTCTATAACTTTAATAACTAATATATACTATACCTACTTTAATATAAGAGAAAGAGATTTTATAGGTTTAGTACTTTTAAAATAATTATAAAAGATATTTTACATATAAATTTATATATACTATAAAGATCTAGTATTATATTTAAAGATACTAAAGTAGGTTAAGCTTTATAAGCTATACTATTAAGATCTATAATATATATATCTTAGGATAATAATTAATATATACTAGTTATTAAAGTATATATATTATCTTTATATATAATTTACTATCTCGTTCTCTTATTAGAATAATATAATATTATTACTATAACTAAAAGCTACTAGACCTATAAAAGGCAGCTTATTCTTTTCTCTTTCCCTAGTTATAATCTAATATAACCTTAGTTTTACCTATATTTATTACTTATATAATATTATATTATAAAGGATAGAATAGCCTTATATAGGATTTTACTATATTATACTACTTCTAGTATAATTATACTTTAAAAGCCAGAACTTAAGTAGTATGTACTTATAAGACGTAATATAATACTATTTATAAATAATAAGCTACTTTTAACTATATAAATTACCCTTATTATAAGCCTACCTAATAGTTATTACTAGGGTAGTAATACAGTCAACTATACGTATTAATAAGTAATAATAAATAATAGGGGTAAATACTAGTTCTAAATTATACGTAAAGGAAAAGAAACTATTATAGGATTACACAGCAAATCCACTACGTAATATCCCTGTAGATCTAGTGGATTTATAGTAAATTAGCTATAGTTATTCTAGCTATTTAGCGTTAATCTATACTACTAATATCTAGGTAATAGTTAATATTATAACACTAGTAACTTTCTAAAGTCCTATAAATTATCCCTATTTTCTAGTTATTTATAAAGGGCTTAAAAATATAATAAAAGTAAAAGGCTAAAAAGTATTTAATACTTTTTATATATATAACTTATTATATATATAAAACCTATTTATATATCTATATCTCTAATTAACTATTATTAATTAACTGCTTTAGTACTTTATTTAGTAATAACTTTATAAATTTATTTACTAAGTTATTCTGTCTTTATATTTATTAGATCTTATAGATCTTATATTACTTATATAACTAGTAAAGCGCTATATTATTAATTATAAGTTACTTCTCCTTAGTAGTGCTAAGCTTTTTAAGGCACTTATAAAGAGAGTATAAGTTAGTATAAAGGATTATTAGGATTTATAGTAACTTAAGACACTTAGTAATTATTATAAGTATACTACTAATTATATAGGTAATATTAGCGCTAGTAACTATACTATAGACCTTAGAGGCTAGTACGCTATATATAACTTTTTTACACTTTATTAAGCTAAAGTAAATAATATTACTAATAAGTATAAATTTCTTATTATTACTAGTAAGTTATATAATATTACTTTTATTAGTAAGTATAATAATAAAGCTAAGTTATTAAGTAAAGTTATAGTTATTTATAAATAAGCTATTAATAAAGATAAAAAGCTTTATAGTTATAAGGTTAATTAGCTAAAAAAGCAGGCTATAGTTAAGGTGACTTATTTACTATTTAATCTAGTACTTAAGAGCCTTTATCTCCTCCTCTATAGGCTCTTAGTGTTATATAGTAACTAAGTAGTTAAAGTAAGCCTTAGGTTAGTAAATTAATATAATATACGCCTATAGGCCCTTTACTAGATAAAGTCCTACTTAGTAGTAAGTAAATTTATATTAACAGGCTAAAGCTTTTTACCTTAATCCTTTTAGTAAAAATTTATTTTACTATTATAGCTAAAGAAAAGTATACTACTATTAAAAGTAATAAAATTATTAATAGTTAATAGTTACTTAGGCTTTATAGTAAAAGTTACCTTCTTAAGCTTTTTCTTTTTATAAGTAGAGAATTTATTATTTATAAGGCTAATTATATTATCTATTTATATACTAATAAGACTAAAGTCCTTATTATTAGGTAATAAAATAAGTAAGTAAAAGTTAAAAGTTAATAAATCTATCTAGAGATTCTCTTTATAATAGTAGTTATATATAGCCTACTAGTAGGTACCTACTTTAGTAATACTATAAAGCGGCTTTATTACCTTTATAATAAAGTTATTAAGGTAAAGATAGTAAATTTATATAGGAAGTCTTATAAAAATAATATAGTTAAGTAGTATTATAGATTAAGTATACGCCTAGGTAATATTATATAACTAGAGGTAAAATCTATATTATAAAAGTAAAGAGGTAAAAGTAAGGATTAGTTACTATTAGATATTAAGGTTAACTGCCTTATATAAAACTTAAAAATAAGAAAATAATAAAGTAGAATTAAATATAAGTAAAATATATTTTATAGTATTAATAATACTATATACACTATATACACTCTATAACTATATAACTACTCTAAATTCTACTATATATTATAAAAGATAAGAATATTACTATATAAAGAATAGTACTTCTAAGAAAAGCACTATTCTCCTAAGGAGTTACTTTAGTAGTAAAACACACTAAGTAAACTATATAAGCAAAGTGTGTTAGATAAATAACCTAACTAAATAATAACCTAATAAATAAACCTAGTTAATAACCTAGAATCTAGAAGAAGTCTCTAGAAATCTAAGATAACCTTAGGAAAATAAGTATAAATAATCCCCTTTTCTCCCTCTATCTAGACAGTAAGTCTTAGTTTAATAAGCAAGAAATATAATATATTATATTATAACTATATTCCTTATCTCCTATCTCCTATCTTATCTTATCTTTTATCTCTTATTTTTATATTACTCCTTATTACCTCTAAAAGTAATAGTAGTACTTTATTAAATATTTAATTACCTTTATTCTAACCTTATAGCTAGCCTTATAAAGAATCTTATATAGCTAGTAAATTAATAGATAGCTAAACTGTTAATAAAGGCAGTATAGCTTAACGTTAGTTAGATAATAACTTATAAGGCTTTACTTAGGCAGGCTAAGTAGTATCTATAGGTACCTAATTAAGTATAGAGATATAAGCTAGCGTTAATAGATTTAAAAATATATATATATAATTTATTATTTATACTTATACCTATCTTCTAATTAAACTAAAGCCTCTTTATAATTTACCTTTAATTATAATAATATAAGATAATTAGGAGTAGCTACCTACCTAATTAGAGCATAATTATACTTAATACTATAGTTTAACACTTATAATTAACGTTAATTCTAAATAAATTAATATAATTTATACACTAATTAGTAAGAAATCTTATATTACTTTTAGTAGTTATAGTGTTCTATATAGTTACTAGACTATAAGAGTCCTTTATACCCTATACGCTTTTAATAGTCTTCCCTTCTAGAATATTAACTATAGGTTTAAACTAATTAGAGAGATATTTAGTTAAGCACACTAAGTAAGTAATTATAAAAAGTAATAATAATAAGATAATAAGATTATAAAAGGTAACTAATTAAGGGAATAAGGAAAACCCTAAAAAGATAATAAGATAATAAAGTAATAGATTAGTAACTTAGATAATAAAAATAACCTAATTATAAAACTAAAATAATAAGTTAGAACCTTAAAGGTTACTAATTTATAATAATAACTAAAATAGACTATAAAAATACTAAAGGAGCTAAATAAAGCTCTTAAAGGTCCTTATAAGTAAGGTAGTCTATTATAATTAGTTACTTATAGTTAATTAATATAAGATAGCGCCTTATAAATTACTTAATCTAAAAATATAAAGTTATTAGCCTTAGGACTTTTTATAAGTATATTA
>NW_007361291.1:0-11076 GCF_000149035.1 Colletotrichum graminicola M1.001
ATATATCTTAAGGATTAATTAGTCTACTACTACGACCTTTAGGTTAATATACTTCTAGAGATTATAACGCTTTACCTTTACTTAGATAGTATTAAGCTATATAAACTAATTACTATGTAATTATAAGATAGTTACCTTATTATTATAGTTCTTATTAATTATTATAATAGTATTTTATTAGTAAATAAGCATATTAGTTATTATAGACGTACGTATTAGACTGTTAATTATTAAATAGTAAGGATTATAATAGTTACTTAATTTATTTTATTATCTGTTATGTATTTATAGTAAATTACTATAGAAATAGGGAAAAACCCCTATTTCTTAGTTAGGAAATCCCTAGCTAATCCTAGCGATATTATTAGTAAAGTTACTATTAGAAGTAGGGCTAATTTACTGCCTATTCCCCGACAATTCGCCGTAGGTTAACTGTGCATTTTACTGGCTAATTTACATGTAATTCCGCTACATTTAATAATTATTCTCTATTTAAGAGACTAGCTTACTTATTATACTAATAATAACTAAAGAAATATAGGAAGTAAATAATAATAATTATAAGAAAAGTAAAGTATTAATACTTTAGAAGTATTCAACTCTTATAGTATATTATATGATATTATTAGAAATAGTAGTTATATTATAACTAGTATTACTTTAAAGCTATTATTATATAATACTTATATTACTAAGACTATAAATAATAATAAATGTCCTTTAAAAGACCTTAAAGTAAGGTATTTTATATTCTATTTTATATATATTATATATATACGTTTAATCTATTTCTAGTTACTATATTATTCTTTAAAATAATATTTATAATACTATAGACTAGAGTACTAGGTATAGCCATTATAATTAAAAAGAAAGTAAAATAAGTAATACTTAAGATTAGAATATAAAAAAAGTAAAGTAATATTATATTAATATTATTCTTTTTAATACTTTTTATAGTAATAAACAGAGAGTTAACAAAAAATACAAATTTAATATAAGTGTTAAGGACTTTTAGGTGTAGCTAAAAGAAATATATATATATATATTAGCTTATATAGTATATAGAAAAGTATAAAGAAATAGACATTAGACTAAGATTATTGATCTAGATTTAACTATATGTTTATTTTCTATTTAGGTAAAGACCATGCTTTTAAACCCTAGTTTCTAAAAGCCTATTTTTTAGTATATACACTAACATATATTATATTATGTCTAGAGAAAAACTTAATATAATATAAGTTATACTTACTTTAAGACAATAAGATAAGCCGGGCTGAAATTATTCCTCTTATCCAAGGTGGAGTAGCACAATGCATGTATGGTATCATTTTGTTCTCCACCGGGGAGGACTCTCTTGCTATTATGATTTCGTTCTTTAGGGGGTGCACCTTACATGACATCATTCGAAGAAGTATAGAGAAAAACTTAATATAAATATAAGTTATACTTACTTAAAAGTATTAGTATATAGTTACTAAAAATAGAAAGTATATTAAGAAACCCTTGTAATAGTTCTTAAATCTATACTATATATTAATTATATAATTTATTACTTAAAATTAAGCCTTATAAGTAGTGTATTTTAAAAAAAATATAAGTCTCTATACAAAATACACTTTTAACTCTCTAGTAATAAAGCTAGTAGTCTTAGGTATATTACCTAATATATATAATCCCTTTAATATAACTATACTACTATATCTTTATATATTACTTTACTATTATATATACTTATATATTAAGAAATTAAAACTATGTAAGTTTATTTTTATATCTTGATATTAAATACACAATACAATATATATAATTATGCTTATATTATACTCTATAAAGTAAAAAATATAAATACAAATACATTTATTCTATTATGTTATAAAAAAAATACAAATACATGTATTTGTATTGTATTTTATTTGTATTGTATTGTATTTGTATTGTATTGTATTTGTATTGTATGTTTTTAACTTTCTGCCCCTGAGGTACACATGCGTATAGATGTCGCCCCGCAGATGTCTCTGCCTAGTAACTGCTACCCTTAGAAGTAGGCTTAGGCGGCAGCTAAGCCTATTGACTTATTAATAGAGCAGGGAAAACAACATTACAAAAAGTAATATAAATGGAATTACAAGGTACGTATCTAGTGCAGGTATATAGTAGTGATAGTACATCTACTATACGTCAGTGCGCGCGTGCTTATGCCACTGTTGTACTCCTGCTTAACTGTCATTAGCTGTAGGCTTTCCAAACGAATTTTTCACACGTAAAAACTTGTTAGGATCTTAGAATAACTCCATACAGTAGTTAACTAGATACACCAGGTGGTGGCAGCCAGCCCCCCTAACCCCTAATGAATTTCCTCTCTAAGTAGACGGTTATGCCGAGGCCGTCCCACTCCTAGTTTTGCCCCACTCTTGGCCTTATAATACGTTCTTTACGTGATCTATTTACGTGTATAGTAATTACGGCGGTGCCGTTATTCTAAAAAAAAACTAAAAAGCTTTTCCCTCTTTGTTCTCCTGTAATTAGATACCTTTATATCTATATAAGGTCACCCTACAGCTATGTAAGAAGTGAAATTTTATCTATACATTATCTTCAACAATAATACGTATAACCTGCTTGGTATAACTTACCTACTTACCCTTAACATAATGAAGGTCTTCTCTCTTATACTTCTTTGTACTACCAGTGTTAGTGCTGGTTATGCTGGTTGGTATCAATGCCAGTACGTACATCTCTATTTTGCAATTGTATCTCAACTTACACTTTACTAGCTGCGTCTCTGGGATGTCACGGCTCGCTCAACAACCTACAAACAACGTCTGTGGGAAGTTTCCAAGAGCTACATTAGTTTCAATCCTTGGCGGCCACGAGAAAGAGTGCCAACTTCTAGGCCCAGACGCTGAGGCTCACAGCAGAGACTTTATAGCAGTAAGTAATAACACACTGTTATTATAACTATATTACTAATTCCTAAAAAGGAATGCGAGAAGGACCGTCAAGCTACTAGTGGACGGTGTAGATGGGTACAGTCGACTTAGTTATTAAAATAGGCATAAGGGCCAACTTAGGCCGGAAACATCACTTGAAGGGTATCAGCGATGGCCTAGCGAAAGATCGGCCTGAGGTTAGCCATAAAAGCCACCTCGGCCCTGCCTGTATTCTAGACGTCAGCATGAATTCTTACACTACACCTATAGCTACCTTCTATACTATAATTACTTCCTCTTTGCGTTTCTTAATTATTACCATAAGTAACTACACCTTATAATAACTATAAGAATAATAGTATAGATAAGAATAATTAATAAAAAGGACCTAAATAGGTAGGGTCTTAAGACAGGTCTAAAGCTAACAAATACTACTATCTTTACGTTATAGTATTACTATAACGTATATAATACTATATGTATACATTCTAAGATGTATATAGGCGTACTTAGTTAGAGGAAGCTGTTTATACTTAAAATTATAAATTAATGATTAGGATTATATGTTATAAGAAGAGTAAGATAAGTACTACTATAGTGCTGTAATTAGTAGCTAGATCTATTACTCTAGATAAGTAGCGGTTAGCGCTTGGCTTATAGCGCAGCTCTGTTACAATCAGTTTAGGCAGAATTAAAGGCTAGGAAAGAAGGCATTAGTCTAGGCCAGTTTAATTACGTAGAGTATATACTTTAGAAGATACAGGGGGTTAAACCAGCTGCGTTCTTACTAAGGACCTAATACTAACAGCTCTATTTCTAGCTCTAGTAGAAGCTATAGAGTCTACAGACAAGCTAATAATACCCCCCCCCTAACAACCTAAGAGTACTATACATAATAACTAATAGTGCCTGTGCATAGTTAAGGTGACAGTAGAGTAGGTAATAAGGCTCTAACTAATAAATACACGTAAATATATTATAAAGGTCTATAGTTCTAAATAAAATAAGAATTTTTATTTATCTTACTTTATATAGTCTAATAGTAAGTAGTGCTCCTAATAATTTAAAGGCTTTAGGTTTAAACCTAGCTTTTTTAAATTTTTCTACCTTTTTTTTTAGGTAATTATAAAACAGCTCTGCTAGGGAGGGTAGAATAGTCTATCCTACCCTGCTTTCTTTACTACGCTCTAGGTTAGGATAGGCTAAGACTATCCTTTTTTTCTCTCTGTTTTTTCCCTCTATTACCTCTATTGCCCCTATTTTTTTACCTCTATTTCTACTTTTTCTCTCTGTTTTTTCCCTCTATTTATACCCTTATCTATTAGCTATAACTATATCTATTATTAGCTTAAGCCTGTACAGGCCAGCGCGTATAGTACTCTTAGGTTGTTAAGGGGGGGGCATTACCAGCTTGTCTAATTGCTTTAAGCTGTACTACCCCTAGTAGGTTTATACATAAGCTAATCCTTAAGCTTATAGTAATATAAGCCTTAAGATATTAGAGGCCCCTGTTTATTTTATAATCCTATTATATAGAGTTAATAATACGTAAGCTAGGTATACTACGCTCTAAGTTAGTGCTAATTATCTAAAATAAGCTACTTAACCTTACCTAAGACTCCTAGTATTAGTAGTATAGATGCTTAAGACTATTAAATTATAGGGATAGTAATAGTTAATTAATTAATTCTGTTATGTGTTATGTAATTATAGTGAAAATCCCGTGGGAACAGGGAAATCCCCCTATTTCTTGGTTGGGAAATCCCAGGTTTATTCCTGGCGATATAATTGGTGAAATCACCATTAAGGTGGGGCAATTTCACCGCCCATTCCCTGGCGATTCGCCATAGGGTAACCGTGCATTCGCCGGTGAATTCACGTGTAATTCCGCCACATTTGACTAAAACATATATAGAACAACACTGTTAGCTAAACGTTCTAATAAGTTACTACTTAAGTGCTAGATTAGACTGTGTTGACACTAAGATAAATAATAACGTCTCTGTGTGCTTTATATAAACACCTAGAGCTAAGGTAGTACTAGGGGGAGTTATTTATAAGGAGATATTGTAGCTTTAGGGGGGGGGGGGGGGGGGGGCGTTATCTGTTATTAGGCTTAAAGACTTAAGGGGGAGAAGGTATTAAGAAAAGACCTATAAGGTTATATAAAGTTAATATATATAGAAATAGAGGGTAGTTATACTATATATATTATAAAAGATATTAACTTAAGTGCTAGTACTTACTATATAACTTTATTTATATATTTACTTTAGGCCTAGTCTTAACTTACTCTTAGTATATATTAAGCTTTAGCCTACTAAATTTCTTCTTTTTTTTATTTTTTTAAACTATTACTAACCTATATAGTAGTAGTAATACTAATAGTAATAGTAATAGTAAAGTCTTTTCTTAATTAATTTATATTATAATCTTAGTATTTACTAATAATAATTTAAATATTTATAAACTATATAAACCTTAGTATCTTTAGTTAGTAGTATAGTAAGTATATATATATATATTAAATAAAGTAGAATTATATATAAATTTACTAGTAAATATATAGATACCTAATAGTAAAATACTAGAGAATAAGTAACAAAATTACCTTACTATTCTAGTAATTTTACTTATAATATTACTAGGATTAGTCTAGGATTTCCTAACTAAGAAGGATAAGGTTTTTCTTATTCCTATAACGTTTTACTATAGTTATATAATATATAAGAAGATTAATTAATAAACTATTATAATTATTATTATTTAATAATTAATAGTCTAATATATATATTTATAATATTTAAAATATTTATTTATTAATAAGTACTATTATACTAGTTTATAAGAATAATAATAATAAAGTAACTATCTTATAATTATATAGTAATTAGTTTATATAGCTTAATACTATTTAAGAAAAAGGAAAGTATTATAATCTCTAGTAATATATTAACCTAAAGGTTATAGTAGTAGACTAATTAATCCTTAAAATATATCTAAAGAAACTAATAAAGCTACTTATAATATAATATCTATATACTTTAACTAAGAAGAAACTTATAGCTTTCTAAGAGGCTACTATAGCTATAGTAATTATAAGGATATCTTAGTAAGTAACTATATAGCTATATATAATAAGAAGTAAGGCTATTATATTTATTCTTAATAAGCTTATATATAAGTCTAAATAGATAGTAATACTAAATAATCTTAACTTATAAAATCTTTTATACTTAAATAGCTAGATAAGCTACTATTATAAATAAGTATATAAGTATACTACTTACTAAAAGAATATTAAAGATAAAGTTAACATAGTTAAATTTACTATATTTATAAATCTTTAAGAAAAAGTACTATAAGTTAACTAAATTACTAGCTAAATAGGTTAATAAGCTTAGTATAGTAGTAAGAATAACTATAAAATAGTTTATAAAGTATACTTATAATAAGTATAATAAAGTATTAGTAAACATATAGTAAAGGGCCTTAACTTCTAAAAAAGATCTTACTATATAGCTTAATAAACAAAGTATAGCTTATAGTAAATTAGTATAAGTTAATTTACCTAACTATTAATAGCTATTAATCTAGTTTTATAACCTTATTATTATATTATAAAGTGTAAAGCTATAGGTAGTATACTACGCCTGTTAATAGACTATTCTAGTATTACTAAAAGATTAATTAGTTTAGGCACTAAGTGCCTAAAATACACTATATATAGCCTTATAAAGGGTAACCAGGCTAACCCCTTATAATTACCCCTCTTCTAATGTGACGCGTCCTAAGTCACTTCAGGCCTACGTGCACTAGCGCTAGTAACCGTGCGCTAGAGCACAAGGTTATATTAACCCTAAAGGCCCTAGGCGCCTGGCACCTGGCGACAACAGCTGGGGGACCCCTAGCTGGCGCTAGGCTTACCTATTACATATTAGTCCCTCTAAGCCTAACGTAAGCTGCCCCTTATTTATGCCTAGCTAACTAATCTATAGCTAGCTGCTAATCTATAGCCAGCTGCCGATTGATGACCTCTAGCCCCTTAAGGCCTACACTAAAGAGAGTCTTGACAGGCGGGATTTAAACCTAGCCCCTGTTAACAGCCAGAAGACCCACTTAGTGCCTGAATAATTATAAAGGTATAGGTGGTGTGCTACGCCTGTTAATAGACTATTCTAGTATTACTAAAAGATTAATTAGTTTAGGCACTAAGTGTTTAAAATACACTACATATGGCCTTATAAAGGGTAGCTAGGCTAACCTCTTATATAATATAGCTTACTTAGTGCTTAGCTAGACTTATATATAGTAACTAGTAAAATAGTAAGTAATTAGAATAATCTTAACTAGTAGTCTTTTTATAAAATAGTACTAAAGAGAGTTAAAGCCCTTACTACTAACTTACTATATTATAGGTAAGTAGGCTACAGTGTATTTAGCCTAACTAAAAGTAAAAATAAGAACAGCCTAATAGATAGTAAGGATATAATAAAAAGAATTTACTAATAAGATATATTACTATTAATAAAGTATAAGTAAAAAGGTAATATACTTTATATACTTAAGTTATTATTAATTATAACTTTATTACTTTATAAATAAATTCTTTAGGCTTAATAATTAGTAAGTAAATATATAATATTAGTAATAAGTTAATAAGTATATTATAAGTAATTTTAATCTTATAAAATAAGTATAAAGAATTAAGGCTAAGTTATATTAACTATACAGTAAATACTATATAAAAATAGCTTTTTATACTACTTTATAAGGCTATAAGAGATATAATTTAGCCTTACTTAATTTAAGTACTACTAACTATATATTTAACTATATATTATAGTTTATTATATTAATAGTCGCCTTAATTAGTAACTATATTTAGGCTAGTACTACTTAAGTAATAACTAAAGTATAATATATTATAAAGATTTATCTTAAAACTACTAAAAGCTTACTAATAACCTTTATTTATATAATATAATATATTATAGTATATTTACTATACTATTTATTTTTTTATAAGGCTAACTAGTAAGGTATATAGTAAGATATAAGCCTAAGTTATAATTACTTAAGATATATAGACTATAGCCTTATGGGCTATATTTAAGAATAAAGGAACTAATAAGTGCTTTAATATTATAAATAATATAGCTATAGCTAAGAAACTAAAGGTACTTTTAATATATACTTAACTAATAATTTACTACTAATCTTATAAGTAAGGAATAAATATATTATATAAATATAGTAATAACTACTTAAAAATAATATAGTAATACAGTATAAGCGTCTTAGCTACCTAAGTACTAAGGCTTTATAAAAGGTTATAAATACTATATAAAAAGTATATTTAATATAACTTAATACTAGAATAGGATAAGACTATAATTTATATAGTCTTAGTAAAATAAGGTAATAGACTTACTACTAGCCTTATAAATTTATTATAAATATAGTACTAAGTAATAACCTAGTACTAGACTTTTATAATTTTAAATAAGACTATATAAAATACTACTTAATAATGATAATCTTAGATTTAGTAATAGGCTATATATAAGCCTTCTACCTATATAGCCACTACTAAGATACTATTAAATTAATAATAAGAGGCTTTTTTATAATAATAGAAATTAAATATTTAATTATACTAAAAGTCTTTAAGGCTAATTAATAAATTCTATATCTTAAATAACTTAGGAATATACTCTTTAATTATAAGATCTTTATTAAGCTGTTAGTAGTAGGTACTTAGGCTTAAAATAAAGGCACTAAGTAGATTATTATAATTATTAAATTTAAGACATAATATATAAACTAATATAAAATTACCTAAAGTCTTTTAGCCTAAAACTATAACTATAGGCACCTACCTTTAGAATTAAATACCATTAGTAGCTAATATATAAAAGTTATTATATTTAGTGTTTTATTTATATCTTATACTAAATAAGTAAGCTAATTCTTTACTAATAGTAAAGCTAGATCTTTTATATCTATAAGCCTATGGCTACTAAGTATATATACTAATAGTATATATATAACTATTATAAAACTATTAGTAAGATCTTACTACTTATATATAGATTAAATTTCTTATTCTATAGATATTTAGTAATTTATAATATATTTAGTATTAAGTATAAAATAAGGTCTTTACTATATATAACATAACTTTTAATATAAAATAGCTCTTTAATAAATCAATAAGTAAATTACTTAATAAACTTTATAAAGCTAACTTAATAAGAATCTAACTATAAATTTACTAGCTAATAGTAGCTGGTAACTAGGCTGTTTTATAAGAAGAAGCTAATATATAAGTAAATAAAGTAATTAAATATACTAATATCACTTTACTAGGCCTTTTAGAATTAAGTAATATACTAAAATATTAATATAAGTAAGTAAAGTATACACTTCTTCTTACTTTACTACTATTACTACTAAGTGCCTTTTTTATAGCCTTTATAGATTTTAATATAAGAGGTAGTATAATAAGAACTAATAGTTTTAAAATAACTAATTAAATAGCTAATAACTAAATAATTACTAATAGTAAAATAACTAATAAGTAAGTACTTAAATTAATAGCTAATAGCTTATTAATTTATCTATTAATAGCTAATAGTCTATTAGTTAGTAACTTACTAGAAACTAATAGTTTTAAATTAAGAAGAATAGTTATTTCTTTTACCTTATTTTATTATTATATAATTAATATAATAAGATATTACTAAGTATAAAAAAGGATTAGATTCTTAAGTAATTATAGCTAGCCTATTAGGTAACCTCTAGCTAGTAGTAATATTATTTAAGGATATTATAAAAAAGTATTATCTTACTATATATATAGGTAGTTAGATTATACTAAAGACTTTATTTAAGGCTACTTTTTTAAATAATTTACTTTATAGTAAAAGGTTATAGACTATATATAAGGTAGCTTATAGGTAATAATATAGTCTAGTATATTATAAAGTTAGCTAATAAGTAAAAATTACTACCTTTAGCTAACGTATACCTAAGGCTACTGAATTAACTATATAACGCCTAATAGGTTTAATAATTATAAAGACGTTACTATTAAATTACTAGTATATAGTAAATATATTACTAAACCTTATAGGCTAATAAGTATATATTAGAAGTTACTATACCCTCTACTAATCTATTAATAGTTAAAAAGCTACTTATATAAAAAGTAATTTAGAGATACTAAAGAAGTATACTTATATAGATATAAAATATTAAAATTATAAGTAATAGTCCTATAAGTAGTAGCTAAAGTGTATTTAATTCTTAGCTACTAGTAGGTATATACTTATAGGCTTACTAAATATAGTTAATAAACTAAATTTAAAGTAAGACTTATTATTTATAGTAACTAATAAGTAAAAGAACTATAGGATACTTATATAGCTATATTAGTAAGTATATTATCTAAAACACTTATAATAATTATTATTTACTTTAACTTAAAACTACTTTAATATAATATAATAAATATCTTTATTTATATTACTATTAATAAGGTAGCTTTTATAGAAATACCTCTAGGCTACTAAATTACTAGCTAGTTCCTCTAGCTACTAAAAGCACTATATAGGCTTTAGTAATTATCTTTACTATAGTAAAAGTACCTTAATAAAGGACCTACTATATAAGGCTTTTACTAAGTACTTAGTAAGAATTACTAATTAAAGGATAATTCTATTATATTATTTCTTATATTAATAACTATATACTAGCTTATTATTATATAAGTAAAGTATAAGTAAGTAATAAAATAAAAGCCTTTTAGTAATAATATAACTTTAAAACTAAAGGACTTTTATGCTAGTTCTTTAGCCTTAAGGTGATATATAACTAAAGTAACTATTACTTTTAGCTTTTATTGTTAGTATATTACAATAAAGTATCTAAATTATCATTACTAAATAAGTAGTATAATAAATTATTCTTTATAATAAAAGCTAAGCTACTGCTTATTAAATATATAGCCTTTTTATAAGAAGTTAATAAATAGTAAAAGAAAGTAAAAATAATTCTTTATATAATAGTAATAACCTAACTAGATATTACCTTTATAACTAGCTAGCCTACCTTAACTATAACTTAAGTCTAGATT
>NW_007361292.1:0-11029 GCF_000149035.1 Colletotrichum graminicola M1.001
ATATAGTGTATATAGTCTTATTAATACTGTGAAATATATTTTACTTATATTTAATTCTACTTTATTATTTCTATATTTTTAAGTTTTATATAAGGTAGTTAACCTTAATATCTAATAATTCCTTATTAAATATATATATATATATATTTATAGTATTTTTAATCAGAATATATAGTACTATTAAGTATAATAAAGCCTCAAAAGTATAATTATACTATATAATATTAATATTTATTTTATATCTTATATTATTATATTAAATATAAAATATAATATAAATAATATATATAATAAGTAAGCACACTAGATAAGTATGTATGCTACTTAATTATAGCTACCTTATAAATATAACTAAGAAGTAACTATAAAATAATAAAGTTAATTTAAACTACTTAGAATTCTATTCTTTAGATATTTCTTTATTAAACTAGTACGTTAATATATTATATCTAGCGTTCTTATAAGTACTACACTACTATTTACTTATTTCTATCCTTAATCTATAACTACTACTCTAATACGTTTCCTCCTTCATCTAGGTTATTACCTCTCTTTATAACTAAATATCTTATATATTAGCTACACTAAGACTTTCTTTTTACCTTAAATAAGTTTTTTTTACTTTTCTATATTAGTTAAGTAGGTTATTTTCTTTATAAAAGGTTTTAACCTTAGCCTTTAATAAAGTATTTTTATATATAATTCTTAATACTCCTTTAAGAATATACTTAGTAGCTATTAATTTATATATTATAAAGCTATCTAAATAATTAATAAGTAATTCTTAATAAGAGTTCTTTAAGAAGATATCTTTATTATATTATATAGTATTTAGAAAGTCTAAGCTAGTAGTGTTATTAGAAAGGATCCTAAAGGTGTTAGAGTATATAACTTAATATCTAGCTTTAATAGTACACTTTTTAGACTTAGAGGGATAAGCCTTACCCCTCTAAAGCCTCCTTAAATATTTACTTTTATAAGAGCTTACTTAAAGGCGTTATAAAATACTAAAAAAAAGTAATTCTTTATAATATAAGTATTACCTTATTATATTTTATCCTTAATTTCTTACCTATACACTAGCTTTAAAGGCCTAAAATACTTAATATCTAAGGGCTAAAGTAAATAAAATAAATAAAGTAGTATATAAAAAATAATAATATTATTTTTTTAAAAAAATACCTTAAAATCTATAAAATAGTAACTTTTATACTTATTAAGGATAAAAAAGTAATATTTTCTTTTTATATATAACTTTAAATACTAATTAAAGTACTAAAGCTAATTTAGGTCTTTTTTATTTATTATTTATTTATTTTTAGATATTATAATAACTTAGTTAAGTAGAAAACTAGATTTTATATACTAAGTAGAGAAAAGATTTTTACCTCTAATAATAATATATTAGGACGCTATAACTAAATAAACTAATAGCCTAAATAACTATAACTTATTCTTAATTTCTAGGCTATACTATTTTTATATTTAAACGTCTTTTAGAGCTTATAATAACTATTTTAGATATAATCCAGCTTATTATAAAGCTAGTCTTATTAAAGTTATAAATATCTAACTTTATAATACTATATTTTATAATTATACTTACTATAAGGTAAAACTATATACTTATTATATTTAGATCTTTATATTAAGCCCTCTTATAGTTATACTTAATAAAAAATATATTTAGAGCTTTAGTATTTATTTAATAAAGTTTAAGGCCTAGCGCTTACTAACTAGAGGCGTATTATAGTTAGTAAGTAGTTAATTAGCTATTTCTTTAATACTACTAAGGTAGAGAGAAAATAATTAGGAATCTAAGTTAAGAATAAACTTAACTAGCTTTCTCTCTTCAAGTTCTATTAAATTCTATAAGTTAGGTATAATATTATATTATAATAGTATACCCTTTAATTTACATATTACTAAATTATAACTAACGTTATATAATTTTACTATAGCTTAAATACTAAGTTTTAGATCTTTTTTATATACTTAGACAGCTAGCTATATCTAGGCTTTATTATAAGTTAATTTTATTATTATTAGTAAATAAATAAAAAGAAAAGGTTAGATAGTTAAATAGTTATAGTTTAGTAGCGCACTTACTTCTTTAGTGCCCTTACTTATAATATACGTTATAGTATAAATATAATATAAATATATATATTATATTTGTATTATATTTAATTATATTTATATTATATGCTTATATTATACTATATTTTGTATTTTTTCTTTAACTCTCTATATAAGAATAATATACTAATTACTATAGTATACTTTAATATAAAAAAGTTTAAAACCTTAAAGTTAAGTTAGTTAAATAAGATTACTAATATTTAAATAGTTAATAAACCTATAGTATTATACTTTATTATAAATATATAGTTTATATTAGTAGTACTATTTAATATAAATTATAAGTATACTAACATACTAAATAGTATCTACTAGTATATAGTGTACTAAGAAAAAGAAATATACCTCTTATATATAGCTTAAAATATTTAAAAAAAGTATATTCTTATTTTAACTCTCTATATATATATTATAATCTAACTAGTTAAGTGCTAGCTAACGTAACTATATAGTATAGAATAGAGGATAACAATATAAGTATATTATTACTAAAGCTTTTACTTTATACTACAGTTAGTTACCCTAACCTGCTTATAACATAATAATACACCTAACCTATATAAAGGGACTATAAGTTTAATTCCTATACGTTAATAAGAACAGCTCCTCTAGCTATTATATAGCAAGCTAACTATAGGCAGTACATATAGGATTAGTTACCTTACACTAATACTAGAGTTTCCCTACTTATACCTATAATATGCCTAATTAGTCCTTAACATAGGGACATACCTCTTAGAGGGGAGACATAGTGTTACGATCTAACTAGTTAGATGCTAGCTGACGTGACTATATAGTGTAGAACAGGGGATAATAATACAGGTGTATTATTACTAAAGCTTTTACTTTATGCTAGAGTTAGTTACCCTAACCTGCTTATAATAATATAATAGTACTAAGTCTATAAATAAAGACGTTATATACTATATATATTATCTCTTTATATATATAAGCTATTAGAAGTACTATAATATCTATTATATACTTTTAGCTCTTTTTATTAAATAGTTATAAAAGATTATAAATTTCTAGAAAACACTAAGATTTTCTTAGTAAATAGTCTTACTAAGTATATAACTTGGGTATTTATATACTATAAGGGAATTAAGATATATAATAAATATAGAAAAGTATTATAGCTCTTAAAATATCTTTTAAGTTTTTATTTTTACTTTATATAATACTTTTAGGGTGTTTCATTATATTAAGAAAAAGTAGTAGATTTCAATAGGAACACAACGTTTTCAAATGGTTCTGATGTGGGGGTGGTTTAGATATAGGGTAGGTGAGTTATCATATATATATTGCTGTTGTTACTCTCTCTTATCTAATCATGCCCCATAACGCGAACATCGCCCTCAGACCAGAGGCACTTCATGGCAAAACACTTTATCTTCCATAAACCTGCAGTAGCATCCTTGATAAAATCAATCTTGTACAGGCCACCGGTGTAGAAGAACATTGACCCTTTGACTTTTCCTTGACCGGCTGCATAATGCTGGGCGTTGAAAATTGCTGTCATAACTGCCTCAGATCCGCTTTTGGTGATGTTGATCCTCGTTCCAGTTACCATATGCGTAGTGTCCAGCTTGCTTATAGTTGGGTCAAAACACTCTTCGTGGATCGCCTTGAGACCGCTCAGAACACGACCGCCTGAGCTTCCGCTAAGCTCCCAACGTGCATCCTCAGTGTGCGCAGAATCGAAGAGTTCCGTGTTGTTTGAATCCATTCCAAAAAGAAATCGATTAAGCGCATCCTCTATAGCTTCTCTCTCGGTAAGAGCTTGCAGCGCTACAGGCATTTCGAGGCCGTCGTAAGGTGCTGCCATGGCCGAGGTGTTTAAAACCAAACCAAAATAATAAATACTAATAATTCCCTTAGATGTAATTTTGACACACTATAAATTGTTCTGGTCTTCAATGTGAGTGTAAACACATGTGTTTGTTTCTGTGGTTAGGTGGAATGAGTACATATAAAATCTCAGGGTGGAACAGGCCATTACAGTGGGCCATGGCAACAAAGCTCGGGTTCCGAGAATGATTCATGCTCGGATACCGAGAAGTGTACATGATTCGCGATTCAAATGATTCAAAGACTAACAACTACCGTAGATAGAATTTAACTTTAGAAATCAAGACTTGTAGGTATATGAATCGCTAATATGGGGCTGGTGTGTAACATAATAATAACATTCCTAAAACCTTCCTAACCAACAGTATTAAGACACATAGATGTTCCAGTAGCAGGTACGGATACATTGATATAAGATTAAACTTTCTGTCTAAAGCGTAATATATCACCTAAGGAGTAATTATATAGGGACTCTTCTTGAGACACACGTATTACACAAGAGTCGAACAGGTGTCATAGCAGTAGGACTAGGTGTATTAGGTGTCCTAAGATAATATAAATCATGCATTAGTAAGTTTGCTCAAAAAGGGCTATACCTGTTTAGATATTTAACCTTATCCTTTGGTGCTGGCTTCTATAACTGGCCTAGTCCTTGTGCTATACACAGTCACGATTCAAGATATCTTACCGCTACGCCTTATTTCTGAAGCGGATACTTGGTCAACCTGATTTAACAAAGGTAGCCTTATTCAGCCTTCTGGACTACTGCCTCCTCTTTATCCATCTAATAAAACTGCAGATTTCCTTTTTGATCCTTCTGATTTACAATATTTTGACATCGTCAAGGTCATTACGAACAATCAACAAAATGTCACCAAACACAGCAACAATCAATGCTGCGCCTAACTACGACCGTGGTCAATCCATGACTGCAGTCCAGTCTCATAATGGTCTGCCTATGACATCACAAGAAAAGGGAATGCCAGATACAGAGAATGTCCCAGAATTGAGAAAGATTCCGCGTCATGAGCGTCGTGGACTACTCTCTAGCCTTGCTCTTGTGGCGGAAATTTCAGATTCACGGGAGTACGGCAAGGGGAAAAAGTGGATGATGACCATCATTGTGGCTCTGGCTGCCACTGCTTCCTCATTCGGTTCCTCCGTTTTCTATCGTAAGCTATACCCAAACCCTAGCATCCTGCTTTTCACGTACTAATCTATAATTTAGCCGCACTGGGAATAATCTCACTCGAGTTGCATACTAGCACAGCTGTCACAAACATGTCGTTAGCTCTGTATATGCTCTCCATGGCGGTCACGCCGCTCTGGTGGTAGGTGACGAAATTTGTGAAACATATAGAAGCAGCTCTAATAGACAGGCAGGGCATCTTTCTCAGAGACCCAAGGTCGTCGCACAATCTATATTATTTCCTTTACGCTTTTTGTTGCATTCTCTGTCATCAGCGCTGTTAGCGTCAACATTGCTATGCTTGTTGTGTTTCGAACTCTCACTGGGGGTGCAGCGGCCTCAGTTCAGGCCGTCGGTGGGGGTACCATCGCTGATCTCTGGGAGCCCAAGAACCGTGGAAGAGCAATGGGTATATACTATCTGGGACCGCTAGCTGGGCCCGGGCTCGCGCCAATTATCGGTGGCGTGCTCACCGAGTTTCTCGGCTGGCGTAGTACCTTATGGTTTCTCTCCATTTTTGGGGGCTGCCTCCTCCTCATGATTATCCTCGTCCTACCGGAGACTATAGCCAGACAAAACACGGACAAAGCACCAAAGAGCAAAACAGCCAGGATGTACTTCATTGACCCGTTATTATCACTGAAGTACCTCCGCTACAGCCCGATCCTCATAACTGTCACGACCGCAGCCATGGCTTTCGCTTCAGTCTTTGCTGTCAATATGACCCTCGAAGTCGTTTACGCTAAAGCCCCTTATAACTTCGACTACATCAAAATAGGGCTTGTCTACATAGCCCCGACAATCGGTTACGCTATCTCTTCATTTGGCGGTGGCCGTTGGGTCGATTATATAATGGCTCGTGAAGCTCGCAAGGCTGGCCGATACGATGAAGAGGGTAAGCTCACATTCTTGCCTGAGGATCGCATGCGGGAGAATGTCTGGCTTGGGTCCATCTTCTACCCGTTGGGCATTATTTGGCTCGGCTGGTCATTAGAATACGGATTACATTGGGCTGTTGGCTGCGCCGCCTGTGTTTTCTACGGTATAGGAATGATGGTTGCGTACAGTGCACTCACTACGATGTTAACAGAGTTCACCCCTCGTCGCGCGTCTATTGGCATAGCGATTAACAACTTCATGCGGAACATCTTCTCCACTGCTACCGCGATGGCGACTGAACCTCTTATACTCGCCTTAGGCTCCGGGTGGTTCTCTTGCTTATTTGCTCTTTTAGCACTGGTAACTACTATCCCCGCTCTTGTTCTGATGAGATACAAGGGGCCCCAGTACAGGGAAGTAATGGACAAACGCATTAACAAAACAAGTTAATATATATCTATCCTGTACGGAGTAAAGTGTAGGGACGGTATGATCTAGACAATAAAAGAGATTATTAATAGAAGCGGCCCTTACTTAGGGATTGTTTATTAGAATGCGTTAGCACATAAAGTTAAATTCTAAATTGTTACAAGGTTCTAAATCCAAAGTATTTTAAAACTGTTGTAATGTTAACTATTACTTGTAACTATCTATAGTATAGCTGTAAGTCTAAAGAGAATTTCACTAAAGTTATCATAAAATCTAGCTTAGTAATCTATATCTACAGTACCAGGTCAAAAGTCTAGCAACACCAATAAGGGTCTGTTACGACCCAACAAGTTACAGGCTATGTTGCCCCACCTGACAGACGGATGGTAGGCGGCAGCGGCATTTGTACAAACAAGAAAACTAGGAACAGACAGATGACTCCCTGGAAC
The DNA here is from genome assembly GCF_000149035.1 of Colletotrichum graminicola M1.001. NCBI lineage: Eukaryota > Fungi > Ascomycota > Sordariomycetes > Glomerellales > Glomerellaceae > Colletotrichum > Colletotrichum graminicola. The sequence continues at coordinate 6,940 of NW_007361292.1, forward strand.
AGAAGAACTATAGTATAAGTCACGTGACAATAAGAAAGAAGCGACAGACAATAAGCGCTCTAGGTAAAGGACTAACCGGTTAACAGCGCTCTATAGTAAAGGACTAACAGATAGGCGTTACTCCTAGGCACACTAAAGGAATTAGGACTTATATATAGGATAGACTTAGACGCACTTAAGGACAGACTTCTATAGCTCTTTAGTAATTAACTTATAATATATTCTCTAAATACCTTTTAGTATCTAACCTTAGCAATTTAATTAATAAGAAGCTACACAAGCTGCCTTATGACCCTAAGCCTTAACTAATCACTAGGTGATTAAGAAAGACGACAAAGAAGAGGTGTTAAATGTGGCAGAATTACACGTGAATTAGCCGGCGAATGCACGGTTGCCCTATGGCGAATTGTCAGGGAATAGGCGGTGAATTAGCCCTACTTCTAATAGTAACTTTACTAATAATATCGCTAGGATTAGCTAGGGATTTCCTAACTAAGAAATAGGGGTTTTTCCTTATTTTTATAGTAATTTACTATAAATATATAATATATAATAGAATTAATTAAGTAACTATTATAATTCTTACTATTTAATAATTAATAGTTTAATATATATATTTATAATAACTAATATACCTATTTACTAATTAAATACTATTATAATAATTAATAAGAACTATAATAATAAGGTAACTATCTTATAATTATATAGTAATTAGTTTATATAGCTTAACGCTATCTAAGTAAAAGTAAAGCGTTATAATCTCTAGAAGTATATTAACCTAGAGGTTATAGCAGCAGACTAATTAATTATTAAGATATATCTAAAGAAACTAATAAAGCTACTTATAACGTAATATCTATATACTTTAACTAAGGATAAGCTTACTGCTTACTAAGAGGTTACTATAGCTATAGTAATTACTAGGATATCCTAGTAAGTAACTATATAGCTATAAATAGTAAGAAGTAAGGCTATTATAGCTATACCTAATAGGCTTATATATAAAACTAAATATATAATAACACTAGATAATCTTAACTTATATAATCTTATATACTTAAATAGCTAGATAAGCTACTATTATAAAGAAGTATATAAGTATACTACTTAGTAAAAGGACGTTAAAGATATAGCTAATATAGTTAAATTTACTATATCTATAGATCTTTAAGAAAGATATTATAAATCTAATAAATTACTAGCTAAATAGCTTAATAAGCTTAGTATAGTAGTAAGAATAACTAAAGAAGAGCGTATAAAGTACGCCTATAATAAATATAATAAAGTGTTAGTAAAAGCCTAGTAAAAGGCCTTAACTACTAAGAAAGATCTTACTATATAGCTTAATAAATAGAACATAGCCTATAGTAAATTAGTATAAGTTAATTTACCTAACTACTAATACCTATTAATTTAGTTTAATAATCTTATTACTACGTTATAAAGTAGCATACTTAGCGCCTAGCTAGATTTATATATAGTAATAAGTAAAATAATAAGTAATTAGAATAATCTTAACTAGTAGTCTCTTTATAAGATAGCACTAAAGAGGGTTAAAGCCCTTACTAATAACTTACTATATTATAGCTAAGTAGGCTGTAGTGTATTTAGCCTAACTAAAGGTAATAATAATAATAGCCTAACGTATACTAAAGGCGTAGTAAAGGATAGTAAATTTAATAATAAGAGGTATTACTACTAATAAAGTGTAAGTAAAAAGGTAAAGTGCCTTATATACTTTAGCGCCTATTTATTATAACTTTACTACTTTATAAATAAATTATAAAGGCCTAATAATTAGTAGGTAAATACGTAACGTTAGTAATAGGTTAATAATTATATTATAAGTAATCTTAACCTTACTAAATAAGTATAAAGAATTAAGGCTAAGTTATATTAACTATATAGTAAATACTATATAAAGGTGGCCTTTTATACTACTTTATAAGGCTATAAGCTAGGTAATTTAGCCTTACTTAATTTAAGCACTACTAACTAAATATTTAATTATATATTATAGTTTATTAAATTAGTAGTAGCCCTAATTAGTAACTATATTTAAGCTAGTACTACCTAAGTTATAATTAAAGGATATAGTACTATAGAGATTACTTTAAAGGGCGCTAATAGCTTACTAATTAAGCTTTATATATATAATATAATATATTATAGCGTATTTACTATATTACTTATTTCTTTTATAAGGCTATACTAGTAAGGTATATAGTAAGATATAAGCCTAGGTAATAATTACCTAAGGCGTATAAATTACAGCCTTATAGGCTATATTAAGGAGTAAGCTAACTAATAAGTACTTAAATATTATAAGTAATATAGCTATAGCTAAGAAAGTAAAAGCGCTTTTACTATATACTTTACTAATAATCTACTACTAACCTTATAAGTAAGAAATAAATATATAATATTAATATAGTAATAACTGCTTTATAGTAATATAATAATACAGTATAAGCGTCTTAGCTACTTAGGTGCTAAGGCTTTATAAAGGATTATAAATACTATATATAAAGTATATTTAACCTAAGTTAACGCTATAATAATATAAGACTATAATTTATATAGTCTTAATAAGATAAGGCAGTAGATTTACTACTAGCCTTATAAATCTATTATAAATATAGCGCTAGGTAATTACCTTATGCTAGACTTTTATAATCTTAAATAAGGCTATATAGGATACTACTTAGTAATAATAATCTTAAATTAGGTAATAGGCCTTATATAGGATTTCTACTTATATATCTACTACTAAGATACTATTAACTTAATAATAAGGGGCTTTTTTATAATACTAAAAACTAAATATTTAATTACACTAAAAGTTATTAAGGCTAACTAAGAAATCCTATACCTTAAGTAACTTATAGATATACTTTTTAATTATAAAATCTCTATTAAGTTATTAGTAGTAAATACCTAGGCTTAAAATAGTAGCACTAAGTGAATTACTATAATTATTAAACTTAAGGCGTAATATATATAGATTAATATAAAATTACCTAAAGTCTTATAGCCTAAAATTATAACTATAGCTATATACCTTTATAATTAAACGCTATTAGTAGCTTAGAAGTAAAAATCCCTATATTAATTATTTTACTTATATTTTATACTTAATAAGCACACTAAGCCTTTACTAATAGTAACGCTAGATCTTTTATATCTATAAGCCTATAGCTACTAAGTATATATACTAACAGTAGATATATAACTATTATAAAACTACTAGTAAAAGCTTACTGCCTATATATATATTAGATTCCTTATTAGATATATATCTAGTAATTTATATTACGTCTAGTATTTAGCGTAAAATAAGGTCTTTACTATATATATAATATAATATTTAATAAGAAGTAAGTCTTTAATAAATTAATAAATAGATTACTTAATAAGCTTTATAAAGCTAACCTTATAGTAATTTAACAATAAATTAATAAGCTAATAGCAGCTAGTAATTAATCCCTATTATATAAAAAAGCTAATAAAGAAATAGATAAAGTAATAAAACATACTAATATTACTTTACTAGGCACTCTATAATTAGGTAACACACTAAAATATCTATATAAGTAAGTAAAATTTATACTTCTTCTTACTTTACTACTATTACTACTAAGTGCCTTTTTTATAGCCTTTATAGATTTTAATATAGGGGGTAGTAAAATAGAAACTAATAGCTTTAAATTAATTAATCTTATAGCTAATAGCTAAAGAATTACTAATAGTAAAATAATTAATAGGTAAATACCTAAATTAATAGCTAATAGCTTATTAATTAATTTATTAATAGCCTATAGACTATAAGCTAGTAACTTACTTAATTTATTAATAGCTAATAGCCTATAAGCTAGTAACTTACTAAGAACTAATAGTTCTAAAGTAATAAAGATAGTAATCCCTTATACCTTATCTTATCTCTATATAATTAATTTATAAGACGTTACTAAGCGTAAAAAGGTGTTAAATTCCTAAGTAACTATAGCTAGCCTATTAGGTAATCTCTAGCTAGTAGTAACCTTATTTAAAGGCGTTATAAAAAGGTATTATTCTACTATATATATAG
>NW_007361293.1:0-11004 GCF_000149035.1 Colletotrichum graminicola M1.001
ATAGTATATATAAATCTTTAAGTTATATATAGTATATAAAGTTAAAAAGAAATAAGTAACTATATAAGAAATCTTAGCTAGTTATTTAAGGCTATACTAATTATAATAAGAAAATAATTCTTATATAGTTACTTATAATTTAGTAAATAGCCTAGTAACTAATCTTTTACTTTTTCACTTTTATAATATAGATTTTACCCCTAGTTACATAATATTACCTAGGCGTATACCTAATTTATATTACTACTTAACTAATTTCCTCTTTTAAGACTTCTTATATAAATCTACTATTTGTCCTTAGTAGCTTTATTATAAAAGTAATAAAGCTACTTTATAGTATTACTAAAGTAGGCACCTACTAGTAAGCTATATATAACTCCTATTATAAAGAGAATATCCAGATAGATTTATTAATCTTTAACCTCTACCTACTTATTCTATAAGCTAATAAGAAAGGCTTTAGCCTTATTAGTATATAAATAAATAATATAATTAACCTAATAGATAATAGACTCTCTACTTATAAAAAAAAAGAAGCTAAAAAAGTAACTTTTACTATAAGGCCTAAGTAAATACTAACTATTAATAATTCTATTACCTTTAATAGTAGTATACTTTCTCTTTACTATAGTAGTAAAATGAACTTTTACTAAAAGAATTAAGGTAAAAAGCTTTAGCCTATTAATATAAATTTACTTACTACTAAGTAAGACTTTATCTAGTAAAAGTCCTATAGAATATATATTATATTAATTATATATTATATTAATTTACTAACCTAAAGCTTACTTTAACTATTTAGTTATTATATAATACTAAGAGCCTATAAAGAAGAAGATTAAGTCTCTTAATTACTAGATTAAGTAGTAAATAAGCTACCTTAATTATAGCCTACTTTTTTAGCTTATAAGCTTTATAACTATAAAGCTTTTTTATTCTTATTAAGAGCTTATTTATAAATAATTATAACTTTACTTTATAACTTAGATTTATTATTATACTTACTAATAAAGATAATATTATATAACTTACTACTAATAATAAGAAATTTATACTTACTAGTAATATTATCTACTTTAGCTTAATAAAGTGTAAAAAGGTTATATATAGCGTACTAGCCTCTAAGGTCTATAGTATAGTTACTAGTACTAATATTATCTTTATAATTAGCACTATACTTATAATAATTACTAACTACCTTGAGTTATTACAAATCCTAATAATCCTCTTTATTAATTTATACTCTCTCTATAAGTGCCCTATAGAACTTAGTACTTCTGAAAAGAAGTAACCTATAATTAATATTATAGCGCTTTACTAGTTATTTAAGTAATATAAGATCTATAAGATTTTATAGATATAAGGGGAAGATAACTTAGTAAATAGATTTATAAAGTTATCACTAAATAAAGTGCTAAACTAGTTAGTTAAAAATAGTAAATTAAAGATATAGATAAATAAATAAGTTCTATATATATAATAGGCTACGTATATAAAAAGTATTAAATACTTTTTAGCCTTTTGTTTTTTTTATATCTTTAGGCCCTTTATAGATAACTAAAGAATAAGAATAATTTATAGCACTTTAGAAGGTTACTAGTATTATAATTTAACTATTACTTAAATATTAGTAGTATAGATTAACACTAATAAAAGCTAGAATAACTATAGCTAATTTACTATAAAGTCCCCTAAGGATTTTATAGTAATTTCCTTATAGATCTACTAGACCTATAGGTATATTACGTAGTAAATTTACTACGTAATCTTATAATAGTTTTCCTTTTTATGTATAATTTAAAACTAGTATTTACCTCTAGTATTTATTATTACCTAATACTATATATAGTTCACTATATTATAACCTTAGTAATAACTAATATTTACTTTAAATTTAAAATTAAGAGAGAAATAATAGTTACTTTTAATATAAACTTTACTAATAATTTATTTAATTATAGATCTTATAGGTGTATATAACTAAGATATCTAGTAGCCTTATTAGATAGAAAGTAGTAAGTAATAGATTATAACTATTATAATAATAATAGCTAAATTACTAAACTATTATAAGAAGTAAAAAGATTAATCTTCATTAACTAACTACTTAAAGAATTTATAACTTAGAATTAATTAACTAATATACTTATAATAGTTTAATATAAGAGTTAGTAGATAATTAGATTAGCTAGGAAGAAGCTAGTATACTTATAAATATAACTATAGTATATTAATATTCACTATTACTAGCTATATTAGGAAATACTAAAAGTTAAATTAATATTATTTATATATTATAAGTTAGATTAATAGTAGATAAACTAAAAAATAGCTTCTTATATTAAAAGTAGTAATTATTTATTAAATAATTAGGACTATTTTACTAAAGTAACTAGATATAAGAAAGTTATAAAGCTAGATTATATAATAAAGATAAAATAATTAATAAAGAGTAACTAATAAAGTAAGTAATAAGGTACTTAATAAAGTATAATTAATAAGATAATTAATTAAAAGTAATTAATAAGGTAATTAATAATACTATAGATTACTAAGTATAATAAAGAAATAAGCTCTAGTAGATATAGTTATAACTAGAATAGTTATTATTTAAAGGTATAATTACTAGATAAGTAAGCCTACTTTTCTTTTAAATATAATTAGGAATACTATATTTAAGTACTAAAGGTTTAAACTATATTAAGTTAATAATAAAAAGGATTTTATAGTTATAAATTATATAGTTAGACTTACCTTAATTAAAACTATAGATTTATTAAGAGGCTAACTAGTAAAAGTTAAATACTATAATTAGAAATAATAAAACATTACTTACTAGAGAATAAGCTATATTAGTAGATATATATTATAACCTAATAAGTTACAGGCTATATTACCCTACCTAACAGACAGATAGTAGGCAGCAGCAGTGTTTATATAGATAAGAAATAAGGAAGAAATAGATAACTCCTTAGAACAGAAGAACTATAGTATAAGTTATATAGAGATAAAGAAGTAATTATAAAATAAGTTAATTACTAGTAATTATAAAAGTAAGCACTTACTAGTATTTACTAAGCGCTTACCTTATATAAAAATAGTAATTACTTATAACTATTAGTAAAAGAAACTATTCTAGAAACAGTTAGGACTTCTATATAAGATAAACTTAGACGCACTTAAGGACAGACTCCTATAGCTCTTTAGTAATTAACTTATAATATATTCTCTAAATACCTTTTAGTATCTAACCTTAGTAATTTAATTAATAAGAAGCTATATAAGCTGCCCTCTAACCCTAAGCCTTAACTAATTACTAGGTAATTAATAAGATAATAAGAAAGATAAATACTATTAAGTAAGTACTAACCTCTGCTTACTATTAGTAGAAACCCTACTGTCTAGAAACTAGCTATAATAATATACTAAAGGAGAATAGTATTTCTAAAGTAATTAAACTTTATACTTAGTAATTTATATTTAATAAAATAAAAGGGTTAGCTTATAAAATAAATTAATATCTACTTATACTATATTTCATGTTATTAAAGCTTTATATAACTACTTTATTTTTAGCTATTTATAGATTAAAGTAGATAATTTAATAACTAAATTAATAAAATTAATAAACTTTATAAATATTACTTAAATTAAGTCTTTTTACCTCTACTTAGAATTAAACCTAAGAGCTTTAAAATAAGTTACTATCTTATATTAGATTACTTAGTAGTAAGTAATAGTACTTAACTATATATACTTTAGTTTTTGTTACTTACCTAAGTAACTAAGTAAGTAAATAAAGGTAATTTATAATTACTATAACTATAATAATAAATTAGTAATTACTAAATAATAATAAGTACTTATAACTATAAATACTATTAATTAAACGGCTAGATTAACAGCTCTAAATAGCCTTAATTTAAGAGGGCGTGTTAGAGTAGGTACAATAGTCACATGCGCCTAGATCCAGGTGAGGCAATTAGCCGCAAATGCACCAGTCATTTCTCAGATGGATTTCTCCACCCAAAACAAGGGAAAATAATAATCTGTACATTTGCCCCTTAGAAAGGGCCAATAATTACACACACAACAGAGCAATTAATTAACGCAGGGTTTCGCTGCCAATTACGCACTTCAACACTTCTTGCCAGCCAAACAGCTAACTAATCTTATAGCTATTTGCCTATCTAGGCTGGAGTAGATTAACTAGGTAATAGACATTCTATTACGTAACAGATATCTCTACTTAGAAGAAATATAACAAGGTGCTAAATCTTTAAACCTTACTACTACTTACTTTTAATAGTGAAATCTTAAATAATTAGAACAGGTTTTACTTTCTCTTACTCTATATTACGTACTTGCTGTTCTGATTTAAGACATGTAACATCCTTGTTTATGGAACGATAATCTATATCAAGGTGTTGTTAGAGTTTAAAACCAAAACCTAGATAAATCTACTTAAATCCCCTAATGAAAGGTGACCGCCCTTGACCTTGGTTCAATAAGCCCTACTTCTTAAACAATCCCTAAGTTGCAATCATTACTGTCCTCTTTACTGTCCACACTATTAGGCACCCTAGTAAAGAGATGATGGAACAATCCTCTCTATCTGCAGTAACTAGCGTCCAGCTGTCTCCCGAAACGACTCCCGGGTTTACACATGTAGACGAATTGACAACTGAGAGCGCGGAAGTGACCTCTCGGCTTCTCACAGAGAACCACACTCAGTTTCATACCCGATGGAAACTTACCTTTCACAGTAAGTGTGACCCTTCCCATGGCGAAGACCAGAACCTAATGCAGTATTAGACCACCTCGCTCATCACCTCCTCACCCTATGGGCACTTGGAGCGTCTCCATCCGAGATACAGGCTATGTGGAACTATAACGCTGCGTACCAGACTGGCCTACATGATCCAGACGTTGAATCAAAGCATCTAGATTTGCAGAACCCTCAGGCTTTTAAACAGGCCTTGGGGAAGGACGAGAATTACGCAGTATTCCTCAAGTTCTTTGAAAATGAGATTCACGACAAGGGTCTGCCTGAGGTTCTACAGATATATCTGCTTGACGGCTCCGAATTAGCAAATGACATTTTCTATCGCCTATGGACAGGTGAGCTGCGCATCTGAAATAAATAACGTATGCGGCTAATGTTCGCGGCGATTTTGAAGATCTCATGCATCCCGCAATTCACCTGGGCTGCGGCTTGGAATTCAACCAGCCAAGCATTATTGCGGAAGCTTTGGCGGGGGCATGCGTGCACCAAGACTGGGCGAGAGTGTTCCTTGAGCCCACGGAGAAGTCCACAGCTCCTCATTCCGATGTTTCATCATCTCTTTTCATCCAAATGCTGGAAAGTCTTCATAATGATCCACTCATATCGTCTGGTGTGAAGCACGACGACCCGTTCAACAAGATTCCTGATGGCCTCCTGAAGAGGGTATCTGGAGAGGCCTTTGCTCCCCATCTCAGTATATTCCAGTGCAGCGAACAAAATGGGGACTTACGTGACAAGATGACGGATATGTTTTATGGCTGCGTTTACATGGTAAGTGCAGCGCAAAGCCCTGGCAAGCATGAGGCTCTTGATTTCGTTACTCTCCACAGCGTTACGATGGCCGGGTTCTTTCCAGCTATTCTAGCGCTTGATTGGATGTCGGATCATGACAAGGCACGGCTGCTGGTGGCCAAAGCCAGGGTTGACGGTGTCATGTATGCTGGCTGCGGAGTCCCGTTCCTATACCCCGGGAGGGTGACACATTACATTCCAAAACACCCTGATCAAGATTGGTCACAACTTCTTAAACGGGCTATTGGCTACTATGATGAGGGACACGCTGCTAAGTTTGTGAGGGCGATGCTTAGTTTGCAGGTTCTGGATGGTCCGCCCGCTGGTTTCCCCATCGCAAAACCCGACCTCATCAAGGTTGTACACATGGCGTTGGACTCTATTGAGCGAGCCATGGAACCTGGGGGAAGCGAAATGCCAGAGAGTGCGGCTCAGGCCGTGATCAACCGGATTGGGCTGGGCGGCGAGATGGTCAAGAATAACATGGTGCGATGGGTGTTCTACAACGGCTTAGAAAAGGCCTGGGACTTTGTACCTATAAAAAAAAAGAAATCATGTAATAATCTACTTAAAGAATTAGTTTAGTTTTTAGCTTTAGGTACTAGAGTAGTAGAGTTCTTAAATAGTGTTTCCTTTAATCTAGTTAACAAGTAAGCTACCTAGACAAGTGTTATAAAGCTAAAATAGCTTTATATAGCTTATATTAGTAACTCTACTATAGAGATAGAGTATTATCTATACCTATACAATAGTGAAGAGTAACCTATAGAACACGCTTAGCTATATAAGAGTATACACCTAAATACTAAATCTATTGCTACTATTAAATTCCTAATAGAGACTTAACTAGCTATATCAAATTAACTAGTATTAGTAGTATAATAAAGTATATTTTCAAACATTATTCTTATAATTAATTATCTACTTAGAAATTAGGTTTAGTGTTAGTATAATAAGTAGGCTTAGCTCTCTTAGAGAGAATAATTATTATAATCTATTAGAAAAGAATGAAAGTAGGGACAATAGTAATATTTTTAGACCTTTAATTAGCGGTAAAAGCTTATATATTACAGGTCTATATATAAAAGATAAAGAATAGAAAGCTCTAGAGCTATATTTAGCTACTAGCACACGTTTTTAAGCAGGCTAGTAATTATATAAGCTCTTCTAGGTCTTATAATTTATAGCGTAATAATTACTACCTATTAACAACAGTTCTTACTTGCTTTAGTAACTACTATTACTATTACTATTAATATTACTATTTCTATTAATATTGCCCTTAATTTTACCTTTACTTTAGCCCTTACTTTAGCTATTAGTTTAGTTAGTTACTAGCTGATTAATAATTAGATTATCTTTATCTAGCTTACTATAGTAACTACCTTTATAGCTACCTACTTTACTATAGCTATAGTTACTATAGTAGCTACTACTAAGGTAGTGACTTTCTTTATAAAGTAGGCCTAGTGTTATAGGCTAAAAGGCTATAATAAGGATAGTAAGGCTTTACTTACTATACTATACTTAGTTACTACTTACTTAGTATAGCTATTTAACACTATATATATAAGGTATATACTATATAATAAGCATCTTTCTCTTAAGCTTAAATTAATTATATTAAGTTACTATATATATCTTAAAAGGTAGTACTAACCCTTTATATATCTAGGCTTATAATAAGCAAATTAAATAGTATAGTACTTACTATACTATATAATAACTTTATTATAAGAATATAGGGTTAAGAAGTACTATTATAGCCCTTTATATAATAGTAAAATAGTTATACTACTTAGTAGTAGGTATATATAATATACCTACTTATAATAAGAATATTATAGCCTAGCTAGCTATACTAGCTTATATACTAGCTTATTAAAAACTACTACTATTACTTCTAAAGTTCTTTAGGTAGTATTATAACTTTTTACTATAGAAATAATATATATATTATAAAGAAAAGATTAATTATAACTTTTATCTAAATAGTTATTAAGTTTAATACTTTATTAACTCTTACCTAAAGATTAGCTTATAGTATATTATATTAACTTTTTATAAAAAAGGTAAAGTATTATATAACTTAAAGTCTAAAGAAACTTTATTATATATAAAGTATAAATATATTAACCTTAATAAGAGGTAGTATATAATAGCTATACTTATTACCTTTATATAGGGAACATTAAAATATTTTCCTCTTTTATATTAAGTTTTAATAAATTATAACTAAAGTAGGTAAGTAATTTTAAGCTAATAGTACCTATTTAGTACTATTTTTAAGTATACTTTTAGTATGCTTTTATACTACCTTAAGAAGTATTTCTTTTTTTAAAAATTATAATACTTATAGTATATAGATTAACAAGGTAGCCTAAAAGATTAAAAAGCTTATAAAGACTATATATATAAACTATCTTACTTACTTTATATATAAGGATACTAATAAAAATACTATAATAGTAAGGTTAGCTTAAAAGACTAATACTAGCTTTATTATAAGTAAAGAGATTATAAATAATAAGGTATAGTTAAGGTATAAAACGAGGACTTATTATGATTACTAAAAGCTAAAGTATTTTATAAAGAACTATAATAGTATACTAGTATATATAGCTAAAGTAACTACTATCTAAGTTAAAAAGCTTATAAAGAGTAAAGATAATAAAGACGTAAACTTAAGTAATAAGTTAAGAAAACAGTAACTTTAAAATAGAATTAGGCCAAGAAGTTAATAAGTAAAGAGAATAAAGAATAAAATAAGTTTTTATATATAAGAAAAATAATTAAACTATTTATACTAATAGAAACTTTAGTAAATAAAGACTTTTCTACTTAAGTTCTTACTAATACTAGTTATAATATCTATATAATTATAAAAGATAACTTCCTATATAAGTAGTACTTTCTATATACCTTATAATACAAAAGCTTATTAAAGAGATTTACTAAGGTCTCTTAGTATATATTAATAAAAGGGGCTATTATGTTTAACTTTAGACTTAGTAGGTATTAATAATATATATATATATATAGTACCTAAATTAAGTTAAGATATCTTCTTAAAGAGGCCTTTAATAAAGGCTAATAAGGCTATTTTTAATATAATAAAAGGTATTATTTACTATTTATATATATACTTTACCTTATAATTAGTAGCATAGTAAAAGTTAAAAAAAGAGTCTATACTATAGGTATTATAAAGGTATGTTTATTTATAATATTATATTACTATATAGCCTAATAAAATAATATAAAAGCATATAACCTTACTTTAAATACTAATAAGTAAAAGGCCTTTTATTAAGTTAGGAATTAATAGGGGGGCGTCATAAATTAATATAGGGGCGTCGCCCTTATAGGGGCGTCGTTTTCTATCTTCTTAATTAGCTTAGAAAATTAGTATATCCCTATAAAGGCAGTAAAAATAATTTTACTAACACTTCTACTATTCTAACACACTATTATCTAATTAGCCTATATAGCTATAGGAAATAGGCTCTATAAAGGGCTCCTCTTTATAGCTATAAAGATTACCTCCTATAGAGCCTGTTTCTTATAGCTATAAAGAGCGCTTTTTTTCTTATTTAAGCTTTATAAAGGTATATTACTTATTACTTTCTTTTATAAATCTTAAATAGGGCTATATAATTAAAAGCGCTTACTATTTAGCTATCTTTTTATAATATAGTTATAAGGATTTATTATTACTACTAACTATTTCTTACTAACTTTATATCCTCTAAATACTAAACTATAATAGCTATTTATTTATATAAGTCTTTATAGTTCTTTTTTTACTAAGAATACTTAACTAGCTTCTTATTTATTACTAGGAGGAGGTTAAAATCTACCTTTAACTTAATTAACTTACCTCCTATATAGACCTATTCCTACTTCTAGGTAGGTAGCCTTACTTCTTACTACTAGTGCCTTAGCTATAATTCTAGGTGTAGGTTTAGCTAGCTAACTAGCCCTCTTAAGGTAAGGCTAGTTATAATAAGATAAGTTACGCTATATTCTTTAGCCTACTATAAAAAAATACTATAATCTTTAGATTAAGGATTTAGTAGTATAAATTAAAAGAAGTTATCTCTTAAAAATATTAATAGGGGTATACCTCTTATATACTAAAAGTTACTAAATTAAGTATCTTAATAAAGATCTTATAGTAGTATAAAATACTAAGCTTAGTTAAAACTATATAGTCTAAATTATATTTTTTAATAAAGGCTAAGAATAGCCTCTTACTAAAAAGTATTACTTTTTTTACTAGCTAGTATTACTTTTTAATTAACACTAGACACTTTAAAAAAAGTAGTATATAAAGTTTACTAAAGAGCTTAAAGTAAGTCCTTATATACTTCTAGCTTCTAAGGACTTTATCCTTAGTATAAGCTTACTTAAAGTATAACTTCTAGTTACTAATTATATCTTATATAATAGTAATAAGTTAATATAGATAACTAAGACTATTTAGGAGATAGCCCTTAATATTATTATTACTTAACTTTATACTAAAGGTAATATAAACACTAAAGTTTTAGTATTTTTAGATAAAGTAGTAAGCCTACTATACTCTAAAGGGTAGGTATATTATATAAAGGTACTAAAAGATAAGGTGTTAATTAATAAACTCTTTATAAAGTTTAGCTTAGGCTTTCTTAAAGGCCTACTTAGTCTTAGTAAAAATAATAAGCTTTTATATTATTAACACTTTATAATATATATAAGGGGGGGCCTTATTTACTAGCGTATTAATCTAGGCTTAGTCCTTATTACTAAGCTAGGCTATTACTTATATTTATAGCTAATAGGCTTTATTATCTAACGTACTACTATTACTACTATAACTATAGTCTTTAAGCTACTTCTATTTAGCCTTAAGTATAATATTAAAGTTAATATAATAAATATAAAGCTATTACTAGACTTCTAGAAACTACTTATTTAGTATAGCCTTTATCTACTTATTATAGTTTATAATTATAATAGTAAGATAATAGACTAAGTTTTAGTTTATAAGTTAGTAAATACTAGCTAAAAGAAACTAAAAGCCTTCTAGCCTTTTATTAATTATAAGGCTAAATATAGCGTTATAAATAGATTTAAGGTAAGTCTGCTTAGTAGCCTAAAAAAGTAAAAGTTTAAAGTAATTGTATTATAAGTGTTATTAAAACTAATTACTTTAGGGAATTACTTTTATATTTAGAGATAGTAAAAAAAAGTCTAGATAAGGCTAGTAAGGTAGTCTAGCTTATTATCTACTTACTTTACTATATATAAAATATCTTACTTATTAAATAACTTAATTAAAGCTATAGTTAATAAATACCTACCTAGCTTCTCTTAGTTTATATAAGGTTTAGTATTATAAATATCTTATTAAGTAAATAAGGAATTTAAAAACTACTCTTAAA
>NW_007361294.1:0-6675 GCF_000149035.1 Colletotrichum graminicola M1.001
TACTCAGGGTACCCAGCATCCCCACTATAGGTGAAGCTGCCGATTTGTTCTAACTCGGAATCGTGCAACTACGCATTCTGACAGGCAGGTCAGCGGTATTAGCGCGTAACGGGGCAGCACATCTCCGTAAGCCGGAGCGCGTAGTTTAAAAACTCGCCAGTTGATACAGGAATAGGTGATGATTCTCGCAAGTCGTCGTGTTCACAGTTTTTGTCTCACTAGTATTTTTTAGGACCAGTTAACTCCCGTGTATTATAAGAATAATGCAGTGAGTCGCGGGTATTGTCTTGTTTCTGACGCAGGTCTAGGCGTCTTTTACTACTTTATCTATTTATCTATTTAGGGGTAGTAAGTAGTACTAAGTTTTTACTTAATAGCTAGCTAGTAGTATACTACTACCTAGAAATAGCTAGTAAATAAAGATCCTTTATTTAATATTATTACTATAAGGATACTAAATCTTAAGAACACCTTATTTACTAAAAAGGTTACTAGCTAGTCTACTATAATAGTCTTTTAGATAAGTAAGTAGATAGTATACTTTATAAGCTTATTTACTACTACTAAAATACTATTATATGCCTTACTATTAAAGCCTTTTAACTTTAATAGCTTTATAATAAAGTCTATAGTTATATATTTCTATAGCTAGCTAGGCACTAGTAGGGGCACTAGCTTCCTATATAGTAAGTAGTGCCTTAGTTTAGTTTACTAGTATATTATATAAGTCCTTATATACTTCTTAACGTTTTTTTTATTAACTTTTAGAAATATATTTATTTAATATATTTAAGCGTATAGTTTACTTCTAGGTAACCTTTAGCTAGCTTATTATAAAATACTACTAGTAACTTTATCCTTACTATATACCTATTAGGGATAAATAGTCTTTTATTATACTATAGTGCTTTATCCTCTTTTTTTATCTATTAACTACTTAGTTATTACTACCCTTTAGATTAAGCCTACTTATTTACTAGTTATACTATAATAATCTTATTTTCTAGGTTAGTAGTAAGCTGTCTTTAGTTTAGTAACTTAAGACCTAGTGACTTACTATATCTAAACGTTATAACCTATTTCCTAAATCTACTAAGGAAATCTACTAAGAATACGCTATATACTTCTCTCTCCTCTACCTTAGTAGGCTAGTAGTCTAGCTATTATAAGAGCCTATTTACTATATTATCCTTCTTAGGCTAGTATTTAATCTTAAAGTTAAATAATAATAGATCTTATAGTAGCTAGGCCTAGTAACTATTAAGTTAGGGCTTAGTAGCTAGGTAGTAGTGCCTTAAATAGTCTATTAGGAATACTATTTAATATTATATATATAGTAAGTAATATCTCTAGTAAATTACTACCTTATAGATTATAAGTAGCTTTACCTCTAGTGCCTTATAATAAAGTTCTACTCCTTATAGCTTTTATAATATAAAGGCTACTAAGTGCTATACTCCTTTATAAAGCTAGTATATTACTACACTAATTATAAAGTTAGATATATCTATCTTAACCTATATAAGTAACTTAAGGTTAAAATACTAAAGGATTAAGGCCTAAGTAAATAAGGCGTAAAGCTTATAAAAAGCCTCCTCTACCTTTTATATTATTACTTACTCCTTTACTACCTTAGATATTAGCCTATCTATTAAAGGTATATATACCTTAGAGTAGTTTTTAATAAATTACTAGTAGAATCTTATAAACCCTAAGAAAACCTAGATCTCTCTAACACTAGTAGGGAGTAGCTACTTTACTATTACCTATACTTACTTATACTTTATAGTAATCTTTTTATTAGACACTATAAAACCTAGGAACCTAATAGACTAGGTATAGAAAACATACTTCTTAAAGTTTATATATAGCCTTATAGCGTCTAACTAGCTTAGTACCTACTTAACTACTTCTATATAACTTTTTTTATTCTTTATAAAGATTAAGATATTATTTAAGTAAATAATATATATAATATTTACTAGCTTAGTAAGGGTATTATTAAAAGCGCGTAGGGTATAAGGACTCTTATAGTGTAGTAACTATATAGAACACTATAACTACTAAAAGTAATATAAGATTTCTTATTAATTAGTATATAAATTATCTTAATCTATCTAAAATTAATATTAATTATAAGTGTTAAACTATAAGATTAAGTATAATTATGCCCTAATTAGGTAGGTAATTACTCCTAATTATCTTATGTTATTATAATTAGAGGTAAATTATAAAAAGGCTTTAGTTTAATTAGAAGGTAGGTATAAGTATAAAAGATAAATTCTATATATCTATCTCTAAACCTATTAATACTAACTTATATCTTTATACTTAATTAGGATTAAGATCTTCTAATTAAGTATATATACTACCTTACTTTAGGCTAATTACCTTACCTTACTTTAATTATTTCCTAATTTCTTTTTTATAAGTCCTCTTAGGGAGAAATTATCCTTAAGATTAGCCCTTATGTAACTACCTTTATAGTAAATTAGCGTTAGCCCTTCTTCTTATTCTTCTTCTTAGCTTCTACCTCCTATATATATATACCTCCTTTACGTAATCCTATTAAAGCCTTACGTCCTTATAATCCTAGCCCTCTTAATCTTAGCTTAATAATAGTAGTACTTAGGGCGTATATATAGGGGTTATATAAGCTAACTTATTAATTAGGTTATTATATTAATTAACTTATTCTTTTTATATATACTTATTAATTACTAGTTTCTTAGAAAGCTTATTTTAGTAGTATAGTAGTTAATAATAGTAATTTATAGCCTCTTATTAAAGTAACTTATTAGCTTCTTACTAATTAAGCTTTAACTTACTAAGTGTTAACTTATAATTTACTTATCCTAACTATAAGTTTAGATCTTAAGAAGTTATCTCCTTTAGCTATAAGTCTTTATATTACTTAATTAATAGGGGTTTCTAAAGTAGTTAAGCCTAAGTTAGAGGGTTCTCCTCTATAACGTCTTTAATCTTAAGTAAAACCTAAGCTAGAGGCCTAGTTCTAGTAACTAATAATAGAGTTAGCCTAGATAAGATAGAAGGTAAATATAGGTTTATAAGTAAATATATAAGTCTTTCTAATTATAGCGTTACGTTAAGTGTCTAGGGAATTAGTTATAAGGTAACTAGTAATATTTAACTAGGAGGTATAGGACTTATAGGAGTGTACTTAGAATTAGACTCTCTTTTAATAGTATTTATTACTAAGACAGACTAATTAGGTAGGTTTTAAGGTATAAAGCCTAGTAATAGTCTAAGTAGTAAGCGCTATCTTTAGCTAGTAACTAATTAATAATAATATAGGCTAAAGATCTAAAGATTAGTAGGTATACTTTATTTAATTAACACTATAAAGCCTAGCCTTAAACGTAGCTTCTTAATAATTATATAGTCTAATTTAGTGCCTACTAATACCCTTATGTAAATATTTCTATATTAACTATAGACGTTTTTAAGATATATTCCTAAAGTATTACATATAGTATTATTAACTTAGTTACCTTTATAGTAAAACTTATAGCTAATTTACTAAATCTAGTATATATATATTTAATTACCTAGTATACCTTTTATTTTATTACTTTAGAAGATAAGGTTCTTAGTTAGGTATAATTTACTATACTAGACTACTATTTAGAACTATTCTAAAATATAGAGACTATACTTCTATAAGCTAGGCTATTAGGCTATATTAATAATATAAGTACTAGTGTTAATTAGATTCTTAATATATAGTAAGGCCCCTATATCTTAGTAGAATCTTTAGAGCGCTAGGATATTATTAATAAAGATTACCTTAGATTAGCCTACCTCTTAAAGAGGGTTATATTAATAGACTATACTATCTTATTAGTTAATAATTATTCTTATAAAGTGTCTAAGATAATTAATAAATAGTAAAAAAAGGACTAGGTGTATAGAAGTCCTAATTACTTTATAGGTAGTAGGTAACTAAGGAACTAGGACTAAGGTAACGTTTAGATTAGTAGAATATTCCTAGCTAATTAGAACTACTATAATATTACAGACTAGTAATAAGTCCTAAGTTATAACCTCTAACGCTATAGTAATCTTATTTTTCCTTATTTAATCTCTTTAGAGTAGTTAACCCAAAAGGTTATAGTAATTAAAAAGGATAGCTCTTACTTTCTAGTAGCTTTAGCCTTACTATTCTTAGTAGCTATCCTAGTTTATAAAGGCTGCTAGTTACTATTATAGGAACTAATTTATATCCTCCTAAAGGAGCTAGTTAGGAAAACGTATATTAAGTTTAGTTAGAATAAAGCGTATAAAACTATCTTAAATAGGTATAACTTATAGGTGCGCCTAAGTCTAGTAGCTAAAGTAGTTATTTACACTAGGATTAATAAATTAGGAGTTTTAAGCTTCTTTAGTTACACCTAGTAGTATAGTCTTAAATCTAATTAGTCTATTTAATTACTAGCGTCCTATATAGTTATATAAGTTATTCTTAAAGTTATATATAGTATAGGGGCGCTAGATCTAGGCAGCTATACTACTATAGTTCTATAAGGAAGAAGAGATTAGGCTAACAGAAGATATTATAGTAGCGTTTAGTAGTAAAGAAAAAAAAGTAATTAGTCTTAAGTTTAGTAAGTATATAGTGTAGTATATAATTTTAAGTAGTAATTATAGTAAAAAAGAAAAAATTAGGTTTAATAGTATATAAGGAAGAAGGTAGTTTTTATAGAGAATAGCTAGATTATTACTTAAATAATTATTATTATTAAAAAGGTAAAAAAGAAAGGATTAATTAGAAAGAAAAGAGGTAGGTTAATATAGTAATAAGTAAAAAAGGGCTTTAATTAGAGCTAGGAAAAAATAACTTAGTAAATAAAGTAAAATTAAAAAAAAAAGAAGTAATTTACTTATTATTAGTAAGTAAGGTAGTAAATTATTCCTTTAGGCTAATTATAAATTAGTTAGTTAGTTCCTTTTTTTACTTACCTAGATTAGTTTACTACGCCTTCCTTTTTAGTAGATTAACCTTCTTAAAGATAAAAAAGAAAATCTTTTCCTTATTAACTTACTTTTAAACCTTTTTATTAATAACTACTTTTATTAATTAACTTAAATTTTTACCTTACTATCTTAATTTTTAGATTTATTATTATTAATAGTTAATATATCTAACCTAAACGCTATTAATAATTATAAGGTTAATTATACCTTACTTATATAGATTTATCCTTAGTAGTAGTTAAGCTCTATACTTAGTAAGGAGTTCCTTAAGAGCTAGAATATTTTATACTATTTCTAGTAAGTTACTTTAAATTATATAGTTATTAGTTAATTAGTCTTTCCTTTTTTTAAAGCTATTACTAATTATAGGTTTCTCTTAGTATTTAAAGTATACTATTTAGTGTAAGCTGCTAGGCTTAGTTAGGGAGCTGTATTATAAGCTTTAAATTATTACTTTATTTAGTAATAAAACTATTAGTTAAGTAGTAATTAACTTTTAGGGGTTATATATAAATTAGGCTATCTTATATAAAATCTTAATAAATCCTAGTCTTATAAGTAGCTTTTTTATCTTTTTATATTACGTCTTTATAAGTAAGGCCTATACTAGTTACTTTAGAGTGCTATTCTAGAAGCTTCTTAGTTATACTCCTATAGTTAACTTACTTTTAATTTAGGCGTATAGTGTTTATAACGTTATACTATATAGTTACTATACTTATAGCTTCTAGAAGTAAGTTAGTCTAGATCTAGAGGGGGATATCTAGGTTATAGCTCCTTATTTTAAGTGCGTATTTCTTCTTAGGGAGTTCTTAAATTAGTACGCTAATTATATATTTTAGAAGTCTAGCGCTAGTTATAACTACTAATTTAATAATAATTATTAGTTTACTAGTAGTTATAAGACTAAGCTAGATAATAAAAAGTATTCTAAGTATAAAAATAATAGTAAAGAAGTCCTTTTATTAATTAACCTAAATATTAAGCTAATTTTAATTAAGTACTTTTAGCTTAATAATACTTTAAAGGAAACAAAAGGTGTAGGCTAGTAAGGGTAAAAAGTACTAGGACTTTATTAAAGGCAGTAAGGTAAACTTTAAAGAGAGTAATTCTATATATAACTTAGAGGTTTATTAGAGGATTACTTAGGATTAAGATAGTAATTTTATATTTTTACTAAAGCTTTTCTTAAAAAAGGTAGAGGTTTAATTAATTAGTTTTTTTATCTTAAAGATAATAGTAATAAAGTTAATAGCTAACTTAAGCTTTTAAGTAAGGTAAGCTAGTGTTTTTAAAGTAAAAAAAATAGTAGTTATAGACTTCTTTTTATAGTTATTAATTACCTTAGTAAAGTAGTTATAAGTAGCGTAATTTCCTAAAGCTTTTTTCTAATCTATTTATCCCTTATACCTTTATATAGGATTAGTAAAAAAGGACACTCTAATTAAAGAAGCTTATAAAGGTATATCCCTAGTGTTAACTATTAATTAGTAGTATACTTAGTGTACCTAAGCTATCCTTAGCTAGTAGTAAGTCCTAAAGATTAGAAGTAATTTTATCCTATAAGGTATCTTTATCTAAAGAAAAATAAAGTCCTTTAGGTGTCTTAGTAAATTTCTTTAACTAATTACGCTATATATATAGCTTTAGTAATTAGATCTTTAGAGAGTATAGTAAGCT
>NW_007361294.1:7078-9664 GCF_000149035.1 Colletotrichum graminicola M1.001
TATAATAGCAGATAATATCCTCCTAAAGAAACTCTGCTATATTCTTAGAGGTAGCGTTCTTAAGGATCCTTACCTTAACGTAGCTAGAAAACTTATAGTAAGCTTTAATAACCTTCTATCTACTAATATACTATATATCTAGGTAAACCTAAGTAAATAAGTAGTAGATTAGTCTAGTAAAGATATAAAGGTTATCTATACACTTAGACTAAGCCTTTTAATATAACTTATAACTTATAATTAACTCCCTAACTTAGGTATATATCCCTAGCTAAAAGTATTATTTAGTAAGGTAAAAGTAAGTAGCTTTATGTCCTTAATACCCTAATTTATTATATACTTTAGTAATTAACTCTTAATAGCGGCTTAGATTATTAATAACCCTCTATAGGTAAGGAGAGGTCCTTATCCTTTATTAGAATAAGAGTTAATTTTATATTATAAATTATATAGCTAACTACTTAAACTAATAGAACTAAGTAAAAGAAATCCTAAGAGGTCTTTTAAGTAAAAGTAAGAAATAAGTAATTTACTTTAAGTTAGTTAACTATTATTTTAGTATAAGGAGGTCTATTAAAATATTAATATCTTAGTCTTAATTAGTTATGTTATTATCTTAGCTATACCTATAGATAATAAAGTTTTATATAATATAGAGTTAAAGCACCTTTATATTAATAAAATCCTTAATATCTTCCTCCTAATCTACTTCTTTAATATCTAATAGGCTAGAAGGTTTTTATAATAATCTATTTACTATAGTGTTTTTCCTACTATTAATATACTTAATCTTAAAGTTAAAAAGCTAGATCTAAGAAAGCTACCTTATTATTATTACTAAAGGTAAGTTATTTACTATACTATTAATTTATATAATAAGGACTTTTATATTAGTCTCTAAAAGAAATTAGATACTAAAAAGGTAGTTATATAGTTATTTAAGGCTTATTAAAACGCCTTATATTTCTAGCTTTCTTATATTATAGTTTAGCTTTAGTCTATACTAGATTCTACTTTTATACTATAAAACGGCCTGCTTCCTATTAACAATTTATCCCAGTGTAGCGCCTTACCCCTTAACGCTAGTATCTATTATTAGGATAATTTAGCCTGCCTTAGGGCTATAGTCTAATATAATTAGGACTAAAGCCTTAGTAATAGCAGACTTAAGTGTTTCTATAGCTTAAGTATAATCTGTATTCTACTAAAAGGACTAATTCTTTTTAAGAAGAGAGTATAAAGGCGCTACTATTAATAAGAAGTTCTAGACTTAGCACTTATAAAAGGTAATAATCTTTAGGAAAAACTAGACTTCTAAGACTAAGGAGTACTTCTCCTACTTAAGAATCTTAATAACTTTTACTTAATCTAGCTAGCGCCTTTCTATACTATATAAATACTTTATAATTACTATAGATATCTAGTACTATTAGGACTTAAGCGTAAAGATAGTATATCTAGCTAACTTAACGTTAAATAGGACCTAATTAATATTCCTTAAATATTTATAAATAAATTAGTAGATACTAAAATAAGTAAGTAATTCCTTATTATTATACTTTAATTAAGGAACTTTAACTATAATATTATCTAGAAAGGCGCTATAGTATTTTAAAATTAAGGTATAAAGGATTTAAGTTATAATTTAATAGAACTAGGCTACTAAATTTATTACGCCTTATAAAAAAGTATAGTATTAAAAGAGGCTAAGGGGTGTTAAAAAGGTTATTAGATTATAGCTTTTCTTATTAAGCGTAACTTAATTATAACCTAAGAAGAAATTAAGGAGGGAGATAAGCTACTTTATAGCGTATTCCTTAGAGAATTAATTTATAAATAGAGGCTACTATATATTATATAAGGTTACTATATTAACCTTTATAACTAAGTTTATTAGTCTAAGCCTACTATTTTTCTTTAAGATAAGAAACTAAGGATTATAGTAAGTAGTATAGCTCTCCTTAATAATCTTCCTTACTATCTATTATTAAATTACCTTAAACGCCTTTAGAAAAAGGGCTTTTAGGATCAAAAACTAAGAAATACAACTATATAAAAGAGTACGCAGGTCACCTGTTTTGTTACTGTAATTAAATAGTTACACACTTATAAGGGCAATTAATATCTAACTTACCCCCTTAAGGGCTTACAAAGCTTATAGGCCTTAGACACGTTATGTTATGTAAGGTAGAAACCCTAGATTCCTAGGTAAAGACCCTCTATTATATGTGTTGCGACCGTACATCAAACTTAGTTAATTAAGATTAACTAGGAGCTAGGCTTATAACCACTAAGAAATACAACCGTACAAAAGAGTACACAGGTCACCTGTTTTATTACTACAATTAAATAGTTACACACTTATAAGGGCAATTAATATCTAACTTAAAATACCTTTTACTTACTATACTTTATATAAGATAACATAAATTACTTATAGTAAAGTAACTATTAGGTCTAATTAGCTATACTTTAAAAATTCCTACACTAAGGATTTCTCCTATTTAGGGAGGATATACTTAAATAAGTCCTTCTCTTTTTGTTTAGATATAGGCTATCTTTTATAATTACTTAAGACGCTTATTA
>NW_007361294.1:10586-12301 GCF_000149035.1 Colletotrichum graminicola M1.001
CGCTCTAGTGTTAAAGGATTACTAAAATTAGAGGGCCTTTATTAACTAATTAACGTTTAATATTTAGACCTCTAGTTATAAGTACGTATTTAAAATAACTAAGGTTAGTAGTTTTACTATAGGCTTTACGCCTTATACTCTATTAATTTTAATAGATATTAAAGGACTTACTATTAATTAAGGTATTATACTTATTTAGTAGTTTTTTAATATCTTTTAACTATTAAGCTGTTTCTCTAAGATTAATTAAGGACTTTAGGGCCTTAATCTAAACACCTTTAGTATTAATATACCCTTAATTACATAAGGCAGCGCTTATAGCTATATTAAACTCTAGCTATATTGTTTAAAGAAGTCTAATAGAAAGTAAGACTAAAGCGTCTAGCTTTTTATAAGCTAACTTCCTTACCTCTTAATATAGATTAATACCTTAAGTTTACTTAGAGGCTATAACTTCTTTTAATTTATTAGACTCCCCCTTACTTATATATAGTTTATAGTCTTTAAGGGTAGTTATAGATTTATTAGACTTTAGTTATAGTAAAATAGTTATATTTATTTTAGCTAGTAAGAATACTTAATCTAGATTATAATTATAGTTACTATTATTATTAACCTTTATAATCTCTTTATTCTTTAGGGTAAATAAAACAGTTTTTTTCTTAATTAGCTAAGGCCTAACTAACTTCTTTACACTATACGCCTCTTATAATCTATCCTAAGTACGTTTATTCTAGATAGTAAGGTTCTTAAGAGGCCTACCTCTTTATACTATAAAGACGTTAGCGTATTCCTACTTCTTATCCTCTAGTTATAGTATATATAGGCACCTAATATTACTTATTAGTGCTATAGATAGTAGATCTAAGGTGCTTTACTAAGGGTATCTAACTTATTAATCTAGGATACACTTTACTAAGAACTTATAGTCTTTATTAGTAAATATATTTATAATATAAGAGAGTAAAGTAACTTAATTAGTAACTCTACTTTATTAGCTATCTTTAATTACTAGGAATAGTATATTATTTATTAGGCTTTACTTATCCTACTTTTTATAATACTAGGCTCCTTAGACTAAAATTATAAGATATACGTCCTTATTAAAGGTGTATTACTAATAATCTTAAATAGATTAATACTTATTAGACTAGTAGTACTAATATTTATTTTTTAGTCCTAATACTTTTACCTAATCTAGTTATACTATACTAACCTTAAACACTTAAGTAGACCCCCTTAGCTAGATAGAATTCTAATATATCTTAAGTTTACTTATACTATTAGTAAGGTCTTAATTAGTATTACCTAAGACTGGTTAGTTAACCTAAATATTAATAGTTAATTATCTTAGTTATTAGTAATCTTAGTACTAATAAGTAAAGTTTCTTTAGGACTATTACTAGGCTAGTTAAATTATAGAGGTACTATTAGCCTTACTATTAGTAAATAAGGGCCTATACTTCTTCTTATAAGTAATTATATTAAAGAGTCTGCTCTTAAACATTACGTACTTTATTAATTAAATAAAGGCTAAAAAGCTAATCTTTATCTTATTTACTACCTTTTTTATAGTCTTAGTATTAAATTATTTATATATAGCCTTAATTAGGCTTTTATTAGAAATTATATAAAGGCTTTATTACTTTACTTTAGTAATTATATTATTTCTCGTAGTAAAAAGTACCTTAGCTAAGTATAGGTCTAAGCTAGAG
>NW_007361295.1:0-10966 GCF_000149035.1 Colletotrichum graminicola M1.001
TAATATCCTAAACCTACTAATACCTAGTAATCTAAAATAAACCGTGGTAACGCCTTTTTTAATTAAGTTAATACCTTTATAAAGGCTAATAGATTTAGTATTATAAAGAGGAACTAATATAAAGCTTAAGGCTAAATTATATAGTACACTATTTAATATAACTAATTTAAGAGCCCTAGGCCTTTAAGGGGTAATAGTATTTAATAGTATATATCTTAAAAATATAGTTACTAATAGTAAGTTATTATAGAGGCCTAAAAGAAAGGTAAGTAGCTATTATATTATTATCTAAAGACTTAGTATAATTAGTATAACTATAGCCTTAGCCTTAAGGTATCTATATATTTTCTTTATTATAGGCTTATATAGTCTATAATAAAAGTAATTAATATAATAAGCTAATAAGTTAGTATTTAGGTATATAATATATATACTATTATTTAAGAGTAGTTCCTAAATTCCTTATTTACCTAATAAGATATCTATAATACTAAAGCTTATATAAACTAAGAGAAGCTAGGTAGGTATTTATTAACTATAGCTTTAATTAAGTTATTTAATAAGTAAAATATCTTATATATAGTAAAGTAGGTAGATAATAAGCTAGACTACCTTATTAGCCTTATCTAGACTTTTTCTTACTATCTCTAAATATAGAAGTAATTCCCTAAAGTAATTAGTTTTAATAACACTTATAACACTAATTACTTTAAACTTTTACTTTTCTAGGCTACTAGGTAGACCTACCTTAGATCTATTTATAACGCTATATTTAGCCTTATTAATAACAAAAGGCTAGAGGGCTTTTAGTTTCTTTTAGCTAGTATTTACTAACTTATAGACTAAAACTTAGTTTATTATCTTACTATTATAATTACAGACTATAATAAGTAAATAAAGGCTATACTAAATAAGTAGTTTCTAGAAGTCTAGTAATAGCTTTATATTTACTATATTAACTCTAACGTTATACTTAGGGCTAAGTAGAAGTAGCTTAAAGACTATAGTTATAGTAGTAATAGTAGTACGTTAGATAATAAGGCCTATTAGCTATAAATATAAGTAATAGCTAAGCTTAATAGAAAGGACTAGGCCTAAATTAATATACTAGTAAATAAGGCCCCCCCTTATATATATTATAAGGTGTTAATAATATAAAAGCTTATTATTTTTACTAAGACTAAGTAAGCCTTTAAGAAAGCCTAGGCTAAACTCTATAAAGAGTTTATTAATTAACGCCTTATCCTTTAGTACCTCTATATAACATACCTACCCTTAAGAGTATAGTAAGCTTACTACTTTATCTAAAAATACTAAAACTTTAGTGTTTATATTACTTTTAGTATAAAGTTAAGTAATAATAATATTAAGGGCTATCTCTTAAATAGTCTTAGTTACTTATATTAACTTATTACTATTATATAAGATATAATTAGTAACTAGGAGTTATACTTTAAGTAAGCTTATACTAAGGATAAAGTCCTTAAAAGCTAGAAGTATATAAGGACTTACCTTAAGCTTCTTAGTAAACTTTATATACTACTTTTTTTAAAGTGTCTAGTGTTAATTAAAAAGTAATACTAGCTAGTAAAGAAAGTAATACCTTTTAGTAAAAGGCTATTCTTAGCCCCTATTAAAGAATATAATTTAGATTATATAGTTTTAACTAAGCTTAGTATCTTATACTACTATAAGATTTTTACTAAGATACTTAATTTAGTAACTTTTAGTAAATAGGAGGTATACCCCTAGTAGCGTTTTTAAGAGACGTCTTCTTTTAATCTATACTACTAGATCTTTAACCTAAAGATTATAGTATTCCTCTATAGCAGGCTAAAGAATATAGTATAACCTATTTTATTATAACTAGCCTTACCTTAAGAGGGCTAGTTAACTAGCTAAACCTACACTTAGAATTATAGCTAAGGCACTAGTAGTAAGAAGTAAGGCTGCCTACCTAAAAGTAAGAATAAGTCTATATAGAAAGTAAGTTAATTAAGTTAAAGCTAAATTCTAACCTCCTCTTAGTAATAAATAAGAAGCTAGTTAAGTGTTTTTAGTAAAGGAAAGACTATAAGGACTTATATAAATAGATAGCTATTATAGTCTAGTATTTAGAGAACATAAAGTTAGTAAGAAATAGTTAGTAGTAATAATAAATCCTTATAACTATATTATAAAAAGGTAGCTAGATAGTAGGCACTTTTAATTATATAGCCCTATTTAAGATTTATAAAAGAGAGTAATAGGTAATATACCTTTATAAAACTTAAATAAGAAAAAAGGCGCTCTTTATAGCTATAGGAAACAGGCTCTATAGGAGGTAATCTTTATAGCTATAAAGAGGAGCCCCTTATAGAGCCTATTTCTTATAGCTATATAGGCTAATTAGATAATAGTGTGTTAGAATAGTAGAAGTGTTAGTAAAATTATTTTTACTACCTTTATAGGGATATACTAATTTTCTAAGCTAATTAAGAAGATAGAAAATAACGCCCCTATAAGGGCGACGCCTCTATATTAATTTATAACGCCCCCCTATTAATTCCCTTTTTATAATAATCTTAACGTCTTATATAAGCTACTAGTCTTATTTCTTAGTAATACTAGTATTTATAAGTCTTATATATAATCTATAAGTAGTACTTAGATAACTATTATATATTTACTACTAGTTATTTTATTTTTTATTTTACTAGTATAGCTATTTAGGTTACTAGGCGTACTTCTTACTTATATTAGCACTAAGTTATTAAGTTCTTTCTTATTTTTTATATTACTTAAAGAGTTATATATTAATCTTAATAATAAGTTTTATATAAGATAAAAAGTCCTTAAGTAAGTTAATAATCTTAATAAGTTTATTTTTAATATTATTTTTAAGTCTTTAGTAAAAAGTAAAAATTAGTAATTCTTAAGTAATATTTAGTTAAGTAGCTAGTTATTAGAATTTAGCTATATAGTAAGAGGCTAACTTAGTTAATTATAAGCTAGCTAGGTCTTACTTAGCTTATTACTTCTTATTTAGGTCTTAAAATAGGAACTATAAGGCCTTTATAAAGCTAGTTATACTTCTAAAGATATTTTATATCTTTTAAAAGTATATAGTAAGGTTACTATTATATTTAAGAAATTCTTCTAAGTAAGGTCTATACTAAAAGTAAGCTTTTTCTTATAAAAAAGTTTCTATATAAATAACTTATTTAGTCTTACTTTTAAAGTTAGTAATATAAAAAGTCTAATAAGTATAAACTTTAATTAGAAATCTTTTTAGCTATTTACTAGTTTTATTATAAGTTCTAAGTAAGTTAAGTTTAAGTTTATTATATTTATTAACTAAGGTAGTAATAATATTTACTATGCCCCTAAGGGTAGTTACTTCTCTATTTAGTCTTTTAGCTTTAGCTGTTTTATCTTTTAGCTAAGTAATAGTGTTATAGACTATATTCTATAGCTAGCTAACTTTAAGGGTTTTAGTATTTAGTTTTTTACTAATATTATTAATTATAGCTTATATTTAAGCTATATTACTATTACTTTACTTTATATATTATTAAATCTTATTATATCTACCTTAAGTAAAGTGTACCTTATTATTAGATTTTTTAATATCTTTTATTTTTTTATTTAGGCTTTTAGCTAAGGTAGTAATATTCTTTTTAAAGCTAGAGGAAGTTAGTATTATCTTAAGTATAAATATTATAGAATACTATTAGGTAAGTATTAAAGTTATCTTACTTAATAAAAGTAATTAAAGTATTATAGCTAGTTTTTAAATAGTAAGGTTTTTACTAATAGTAAGTAAAAGTTAGTACTTAGTTAATAGTATTTATTATTCTTATTATCTTATTAATTACTTAGTAATTAGTTACAGTTAAGATTATAAGGTAGCTTATATAGCTTCTTATTAATTAAATTACTAAGGTTAGATACTAAAAGGTATTTAGAGAATATATTATAAGTTAATTACTCAAGAGCTATAGAAGTTTATCCTTAAGTGTAGTCTAGTCTATCCTATATATAAGTCCTAACTATTCCTTAAATAGTTCTCTTAACTAATAGTTATAAGGTAAAATAAGCACTTACTTAGGTATTTACTAAGCACTTATCTTACTTATAATTAAGCGCTTATTTCTTATCTTATCTTATACTTATAGTTATATAACTTATACTATAGTTCTTTTGTTCTAAGGAGTTATTTATCTATTCCTTATTTCTTATCTATATAAATACTACTACTACTTACTATCTATCTGTTAGGTAGGGTAATATAGTCTATAACCTATTATATACTTTACTAGGCCTTTTACTTATTAATAAGTAATCTACTTACTAAGAGAAGCTTAGAGGGATATATAGGCAGCTAGATTATTCTTTTAGGCCTAGGATAAGTATTATATATAGGTAAAGGTAGTATTCCTACTTTACTACCTATAGTATTAATAATAAAGTGACTAGTATAGTATGCCTTATTTAAAAGCAGTAGCCTTAATACTATACTTATCTTATATATCTAGAAGGGTCTAATAAAGCTTATCTTTAGTATATTACTTTATAATAGGTTAAAGAAGGTATCTTAAAAAAATATTGTTATTTAGTGATATATCTAAAATGTTATAATAGTTTGAAAAAGGTGGTGATGTTGATGAAGGAGGAGAAATTGGGATTTTCAGATGTCTCGGAAGTGGGGGTGTCTTGGATGTAGGGTGGGGGAGTTATAATGCAGCCTAGGCCGACGATGCTGTAACTATAAAGATAAGACTAGCGAGTTTAAGGTCTTTATAATGTAGACCTAGATTAAAATAACGTAAACCAGAGGGTTTTCTAAAGGCTTGTTAGGATTTAGATAGTTATTAACTTATTATTGCGTTAACTACTAAATAGACCTATAATATAGTATAAATACTAGTTTTTTTAAGTCCTTTAATAGCTTAGACTACTAGGACTAATTGGGCTTTGTTGTTTAATAATATTATTGTTTCTAGTGGTTAGACGCGTGTTGTAAAGAAGAATATACTAATATGGTCACCATTAGTTAATCGGTTTGCTTGTCCGATCCGCTCATAGACACATACATATTATTAATATACGCGCGTAATTCCCTACCATTTTAACAACCCATTTTACAGTAGAGGAGCGAACTGCAGACTCTAGTGCTTAATTCATTTGATACCTTAGCTGAGCTACTAGTCCGTAGATACATAGCCTACGTTCTTCTTTTAGCAGAATTACTGCAACGGAATCATCTCCTCGTCACCCACGTGACCGTATATATAGCTCCTCTCGATCCCAAAATGATGATTTGGCTTTGGGGTGGAACTGACTATGCGCTCGCAACATCCTAGCCGAAACCTGTGAGTTACTAATACTCATTTACTCTATTAGGTCCACGTTCCTCATCGGTGCTTTCTTTCTCACATTCCCCCCATGCGCTACAAGTGCCCCAACAGCGTCCACAGATCCCATCTGAACTGCAGTGTGTAGTGGTGTCCAGCCAGCTGCGTTCTCAGCATTGGGATCGGCGCCGTGACTCAGGAGACGTAGCACGGTAACTAGCTGTTGATTTGATACGGCAACGTGCAGTGCCGTGTTGCCTTCACTGTTCCGCACATCCACATCTAGTCTTCCGTTTACGAGGAGCATGTCAACCATTGCATTGTGGCCAGCAATGGCCGCGATATGAAGCACAGTCTGGAAGGCCTGCGGATCGGCATCATTGGCGTTGTAGTCGCTATTCTCCGATGCCTGGCCAACACTGGTAATGTTGTGAGGCGGATTATGGCGTTTGGGTGTCTCGGGAGTCGTTCCGTATGCCGGCAGGGAGGTTGGCGGCTGTTGCTGGGGCGTTCGTTGTCAGCTATTATTGCGAGTGGGTTATTGTGCTTTGTTGGATCCTACTGGTATGGGGGGACTTTGGGAATCGCTGGGCTGTTGCAATTGTGCCAAATGCCCGATTTCCTGCGAAGCACCGTCAGACATGGCGTTCGCCTACCGAGCGGGCGGACCGTGGAGCTCTACTGACATGCCATCTCAGGTCGCCTGGGGCAGCGTCTTTATCCACAGAGAATGCATTGGGCCATTGCGCTGCACAATCTAAATGACCAGTAGACGGCCACATGTCAAGGCCTCTAACATGAAGATCCAATCTGTCAAAATTATTAGACCAATGACCTTAAACATAGCCGACGTACAAGTGTGGGGAGCTTCACGGTAGTGAAAGCGACATAGCCGCAGTTAGATCCTGAAGATTGCCCGAGTCGTCTGCTGGCGTGGAGTCATGATCAAAATAGAATTGTGGCAAACAATATGGCGACCTTGAGTCGCTGTTGATGCTGCTCTGTCCACGGACATCCCTGCTAGATGAATCGACTAGCTCCTCCTGCCTGTCAGAGTTCCATGGGGCTTTCTTCTGTGCCTTTGTTCCTGTATTATGAATTGTGTCAACAAGCAATACGGTCAATGTCGCCGTGTACTGATCGCTGGAAAACAACTGTACCCTCGGATGCCGTCTGCTTGTCTTTTCATTTCCTTTGTCAGATCACGGACCACTGCGACCTGGAGGATAGAGGAAGGCTGCGGCGGGCTTACTGCGGAATCTACGCTGAGCATCTCTGTTCTGGAGTCTGCGGCGCTCAGCGGCATCCATCGTGGGCAGCTGATGACACAACACGGAGATTGGATGGTCATCCAAAAAAGAAGGAAAAGAAAAAAACGACCGACTTTGGTATCACAAGCGTGTCTAAAGCGAGTTTTCTTATGATCTTACACTACTGACGCCAACTGCCCGAGATTATCGGGTCTTATGTTAACATTTATTGGCAGATAGCTGCCGGTTTATTCCTATCTTCTGGGTTTAGATATGGAGAATAGGCTGTTCACGTCAGCCCAGCCGCACTTAAGGTTGTAGTCATCGCGCTTTTAGGGGTTATTCTGCATGGTTGGCAAGCTAAGGACGTGCAAAAAGCCCTTTTGCATTCAACGGGAGGCAGTCGTGGTCAAACAGCCTAGGACAAGATTATGCGGGGCTCCACTAGTCGTAGAAAGTACATTGTAAGCCCGTTTCAATGCAGTTCGGCTTTTTGATATGTGACTAGACTTAAGCAAATTGGACTGCCAAGGCTGCATACAACATTATCCTCGAGGAACAGCCTAATATGACGAGTCTCAGTTAACAGAGAGGCAAATTGAGTGACTTAAGAAATAAACCTGGACAAAAGAAAACGGTTGAAGCATGTCCTGAAACGTAGCTCTGCTGTATAATTGATAGTAAGTACTGAATCTGAGCTTGTACCTTGGGTCACAGTTCCGCTTGTCCTTCAGCTGGCGGAAGAAACACATGGATAGCCTATTCAAACTTGGAAACATCTCTGTTGCCTTGTCACATATGTGCCTGTGGTACATAGTACTATGCTATGGTGCTGGGTAGGCTAGTGCATCAACGGGAAACAAACCTGCTACGTTCACGTCAGAAGAACGGCTTAATATGACTTGTCACACACAGGTTTTGTAACAAAAACGACGCCGTTTATTGGCAGCAATGAACATCTTATATGTGACGTAATTTCCCCTCCCGTATCTGCACCGTGCCAGGTCACTTGGGTGACAAAAGAATGTGCCGGTTTCCTACTACTGTTACTACCACCACTACCACTACTACGAGTATTGTAACAGGGAATACAGGTTTCAATATATCAAAAAAGTTGTATTCATAGATACACGTAAAGTTTTTGAAGTTAACAGTATTATATACAAGAAAAGGGGCGTTTTTGTCTATTGTAAAGGTATCTGAAAGGTAGTGCCATAGGTTCTTGAAAACCGGCACATTGTTTTGTCACCTGAGTGCGGGTGCCGGGCTCCCAGTGGACACCTGGATGGATCCTTATCAGTTCTCTAGACGAGGGATAAAAACCCTATCCGGATTCACGAGAGTTATAGTTGGCCAGGTTTGAATGTTGTTACACCCATATACCCCCACGTTTGGGTCCCTAAATAATATACAGCTGAGTATCCCTACCATATCCTCTCAGCAGATAGGATAAAGGCTATGAGGCGGGCTACCGGCAAAGGGTATAGCGGCTGCTAAGAAGGGATAGTGTGCTGGCAGAAAGCAGGGGTCGGATGTGGTACGTCAGCACCAAGTTAGGTGGCAAGGGCTAGCAAATTGACTTATGGTTAGCATTAAATTTCCTCCCTCCCATCCACCGCCTTCTATAGGAAGCTTAGCGTGGATAGCGGCAGCTAAACCGCTTGCTGTTAGCCTGCCTCCTAGCTTTTATCCTATCTGCTGGGAGGATACGGTACATGTATTGTCAACTTCTTCACTTGGACGCCAGACGCTAACACACCACACCAGGGCGCAGCTGCTCATATCCCTTTAACTACAAAGTGACCCTATTTCTGCCAAGGTGGATCCCCCTCTACTTTTATTAGTTGGTCGCGACATCTGCAGTGGGGTGTTTACAAACCACCCAGTTGCTAATTTATAAATAGTATTCAAACCCACAGGGTTTACAATGCGCAGGGTAGGTGAACTTATCCCATTGGGTGCCAAGTGACCTCACATAACCTCAGACCAATAAGAGTACAGCAATCCAGGCTGACTGTCCAATAGCTGTCGGTAAGTATTTACATAGACCCATTTTTAGGTTATGTGAGTTCACTTGGCGCTCAATGGGATACCACTGGGGCACAACAGCGACAGATAACCTAGGTTTATAACTGTCAAATGTGCCAGGGTATATAGGTAGGCAATAAATCCAGCAAAAGTAACAAAACGGGCGCTTGGGTACTCTTTTGCGGATTTGACAATTAACAGTCTGATTAGCGTTAGTGGTCTTGAGCTCCACTCCGCCGATCCTAGACCCAAAGGTCCTGCGTTCGATCCTTAGTATAGTCAATAAGGCATGCAATGAATCCGCTTATGAGAACTGCCCCCTTATAACCTATGGTGACTGCTTTGATTTGAAAGAACGACGGTTGATAGCCCCCTGGCATAAAAACAGCTCTAAGCTTTAAACGCACTTAGGGCTGGGGGGTGTGTTAAATGTGCTAGGGTATATAGGTAGGCAATAAATCCAGCAAAAGTAACAAAACGGGCGCTTGGGTACTCTTTTGCGGATTTGACAATAACAATCGCAGAGTGGCGTTTTGGGTTAGAAAAGACTTTAGAAAGCGGCATGTTATCTGCGGGTGGTGCCGCCTGGGGTAAAGCATACTGTTAAGTGTAGCGAAAGTACACGTGAATTCACTAGCAAATATACGGTTGCCCTATGGCAAATTGCTAGGGAATAGGCAGTAAAATTACTCTACTTTAATAGTAATTTTACTAATAATATTACTAGGATTAGCCTAGGTTTTCCTAACTAAGAAATAAGGGGATTACCTTTATTAAATAGTAGGGATTATAATAGTTAATTAATTAATTCTGTTGTATGTTATGTATCTATAGTAAATTACTATAGAAATAGGAAAAACCCCCTATTTCTTAGTTAGGAAATCCCTAGCTAATCCTAGCGATATTATTAGTGGACTTGCCCTAAAAGTGGGGCTAATTCACCGCCTATTCCCTAACGATTTGCCGTAGGGTAACTATACACTTACTAGTTAATTTACATGTAATTCTGCTATATTTAACACACCCCCTTAGCGCTAGTAAGGCAGTTAATTACTATAGAGCCTATACTAAATATCCTCTATATATAGCCTATTTATTTATTAATTATCCTTTAATATCTTATACGTTTTTTTTCTTTATCTAGTAGTAAAGCTTTACTTTATTATTATCTAATTCTTACTATTAATTTACTTTAAGGCATATATATTAGTTACTTATATTTATTTAGGCTATAAATATAGTAAATTATAGCGCACTAAGCGCCTTTATTAATCTATTAGCTATTAATTTAGTAAACTGCTTATATTTAATAGTAATCTAATTTACTACTACTTCTTATTATAGCTAGTAGTTATAAATATCTATATACTATAGCCTTATTTATAGTTAGATAAGCTCCTTAGTAATAAGCCTAATAGTCTAGGTATTATTATAGCTAATATAAATAGTTAGTAGCTATTTAGTAGCTACTTACTTATTAAGTAATAATTTAGTTCTTATTTATATTAATAGTTAAATACCTAGCGTAGTAATTAATCTACTAGTAAAAAGCGCCTCTTTTATAGTAAATAAGAAGGCTAGTAATTTAGCCTTAGTAGTTAACGTTATTACTATATCTTACTTATTAGCTTATTAGGAGATAAGCCCTTTAAATAGCTTTAGTATATATACTTATAAGCTATAATAGTCTAGTAAGTTATTAGTAAATAAGGCGTCTAAAGTAACCTCTAACGTATTATCTTTACTACCTAGCGTTACTTTATATTTAAAGTAAAGGTGCTATATTTAATTAAAATACCTAAGTACTTAATTTACTACCTTTTAGTAATCTAGATTTAGATTATAGTTAAAGTAAGTAAGCTAGCTAGTTATAAAGGTAATATCTAGCTAAGTTATTACTACTATATAAAGAATTATTTTTAGTTTTTTTTAATATTAGTTAACCTCTTATAATAAGGCTATATATTTACTAAGTAGTAGCTTAGCCCTTACTATAAGTAATAATTTATTATATTTCTTATTTATTAGTAGTAGTTTAGTTACTTTATTATAATATACTACTTATAAGAGCTAGAGATAATAGTTACTTTAGTTATAAATTACCTTAAGGCTAAAGAACTACTATAATAAGCCTCTACCTTTAAGGTAGTATTATTACTAAAGAGCTACTATTTTATTACTTACTTACGCTTTATCTATATAGTAATAGGCTAATATATAGTTATTAATATAAAAAAAGAATATAATATAATCCTTCTTTTAATAGTAATTCTTACTAAGCACTTAGTAAAAGCCCTATATAGTAAGTCCTTCTTTAAAGTGCTTCTACTATAGTAGTAGTAATTACTAAAG
>NW_007361296.1:0-10857 GCF_000149035.1 Colletotrichum graminicola M1.001
CAGTTACCCTATAGTAAATTATTAGGGAATAGGTACTAAATTAGCCTTACTTCTAATAGTAACTTTACTAATAATATTACTAGGATTAGCTAGGGATTTCCTAACTAAGAAATAAGGGTTTTTCTTGTTTCTATAGTAATTTATAATAGATATAGAACATATAATAGAATTAATTAAGTAACTATTATAATCCCTACTATTTAATAATAGTAATAAGTAGTTTTAATTAAACTGATATATTATAGTTTAATTAACTAATAGAAAAAGTATAAAAGTAAGAACAAGTAGTCTACTTATTAAAATTAGTTACTTACTATATAAATATATTATTAAAAGTAAGTTCTTATACTAATAAATTATAATAGAAAATAAACTTACTATACTACTATATAACTATATAGAAAGGCTACTATAGGTAGAAAATAAATTAAAAATAGTAATAAAGTATTTAAGAATACTATAGTAATAAGTAAGTAGTTACTTATAGTATCTTTTAGTATATATAGTATTATTATAAGTAGTTACTTATACTAGCTAGCTAATTTATATAATAATAAGATTAAGTACTATAAGATTAATTTTACTAGTATTCCCTTTAGTACTTAAGTTAAAGAAGGTATAGTTAAGCTTAGTAAGCTATACAAACTATGCTTTATTATCTTTAAAGCTTAATTTAAGCTTTACTATTATAACGTTTAAATTATTAAAGTAAATAAGTAGTTATACAGTATAATACTTATATAGCTTCTCTTTAGGTATTACTATTACTACTATATTATAGTAGTTTTATAGTATACTTATTAAGTTTTTAAATAGAAAGTAACTTTAAGTTAATAGTTCTTTTTAGGCTACTACTATATAGTTTACCTAGATTATTAGTATAAAGCTATATTAAGTCTATTAACTCCCTTAGTATAAAGCTATCTTACTTACTTACTATTATAGTAGCTATAGCTACTATTACTATAAGTAAAAAACGTAAATAGACTTAGGCCTTATAGACTATTACTATTATTTAAGGTTATTATAGTTATAATACTAAAGGAAGTGTAAATATAAAATTATTCTATAAGGTTACTAAGGTTACTACTGGAGCTTTATAAATACTAGCTTTTTTAGCTTATTATATAATAAAAATACCTTTAATAAGGAATACTTCTATCCTAGTAATACTCTTATAAAGATTTTAATTTATTTATTACTTCTTAAATCTATTAATTATCTATTTAGTACTAATAATTATACTTTAACCTTATATAACATTTAATCTATTTTATTATCTTTTAAGTATATAAAGTAAGTATAAGGTGCCTTAATAAATTAGTCTATAGGATAAAGCTAGTAAAGTAGTTATAAAACCTTATAGTAACTTTATAAGGTAATAATATAAAGGTATAAATTAACTAATTTTAAAAGCTATCTTATATTTTAATTTAAAAGACTTCATATAAAGCTATAGTACTAGTACTTAGTAATATAATCTAATATACTAATTTAGTAAGTTATAAATTATAGTTCGTTATATACTTACTTCTACCTTTTTATAATTCCTATAAGTTACTTAAGCTATAATATATAAAACTAATTAAAACTACTTATTACTATTTCTTTTATTACTATTTTAAACTACTTTATAGGTTTATTTATTATATTTAGTTTTTTTA
Organism: Colletotrichum graminicola M1.001; assembly: GCF_000149035.1. Classification (NCBI taxonomy): domain Eukaryota; kingdom Fungi; phylum Ascomycota; class Sordariomycetes; order Glomerellales; family Glomerellaceae; genus Colletotrichum; species Colletotrichum graminicola. Next base: position 1,665 of record NW_007361296.1, read on the forward strand.
TAATTACTATATTACTATATATATAGTTTATTACTTTTTATATAACCTTCTTTTTAAGACGTTCTTTTACCTCTAGCTTTAATAATTCTTTTTTCTTTTAATAATACCTTCACTTTAGTTATATTAAGTAACCTTTTAAGATATAGTTAGGTTTTTATATCTCTTTAATACTTACTTAGTATATTTATCTCTATATAAAGTCTAAGGCTTTTAGCCTTAATAAAAATAAGCTTATATACTAACTTATTAATACCTTTAGGTTAGTAGTTAATTACTTTATATATTAGTATTAGTAACCTCTTTTAATACTTTTAGATCTCTTTTCTAAGTAAGTAATAACTACTTTTAGCTTAAAAGGTATAAAGCTAGCTTACTTAAAGCTAGCTTATATATTCTTTTTCTTATTAAAGTGAAAAATACTACTGTAAAAGTAAGAAAAGAGTTATCTTTTATAATATATAAAATCTGTATTTATATTATGTTCTTAATTACTTTACTATACAAAGGCTTTAATACACTAAAATAACTTGTATTAAGAGGCTAAAGCTTATATAATAAATAAAGAGGTATATATAAGGTAATAAACCTTTATATCTTATAAGGCTTATTAATTTTAGTTAATATATAGTTATTATAGCTATTAAAGACTAAAAGTTAATAGGTACTTCTTATATAAGACTTTATATACTAGTTAAAATAATCTAATTAATTTTAGTTAATTATATTCATTATTTATTTATTTTTACTTAAGTGGATATACTATTTAGTTAAGAATTAGCTATTTTAGTACTAAAGGAAGAAGTAATATTTACTTTTAATAATAATATATAAAGATATTACCTAGCTATTTATATATATATCTTAAATAATAAAAACCTATTCTCTATTACTAGGCTACTTTATATAAGGCCTTTTTTTATAAATAAAGGTTATAATAACCTTAATATATAATGATATTTTTATAAAGAACCTAATCTTGATACGATTATAAATATTTTAATCTTATATCCTATATAGAGGTAATTTATATAGTTTAAAGTAGCTTATTACTTTTAAATAGTATTACACTATACCTCATAGCTAAGTACTACCTTACTCTTTAATTATAAAGTAATAGTATACTAGAAATAGTATTATTTAGTAATATACTATATAAGTAATTTTATTGTTTATAATATATCCCCTTAGGTATTAGTTCTTAAAAGAGTATATATAGCCTAATTCTTATAGATATATAATAGCTAGCAAGAGCTCTGCTTCTTTTATATACTTAATAGTAGTATTTAAGTAGCTATTACCTAGATATCTAAAGAATAATAAAGAATAAAAGAAAGTCTAGTATAAAAGAGCTGTTATTATATAATAACTACTTATTATTATTCAAATATTTTAATTAGTGTAATATAATTACAATATAGATTAAGTCTTTTAACTTATTATATAGACTTATTAAAGTTATTTTGTTTCTTTCTTTAATAATAATAATAAAAAACTATAAGTAATTAATTTCTTTTATTATATAATATCTTATTACATTTTATTAATTTTCTTACTTATTATTACTAAGTATAACTAGTTATTAATAAGTTTTAATTACTAATTTATTAACTTTAAATTTGATATTAGATAATATCTCTAAGAAGGTCTACTATTATATTTTAGTAATATAGTATAGTAACAGGCCTCTATATATAAGTAATTTACCTCCCTATCTTTTTTACTACTTAAAGTAGTAGTATAAAGAGAAGCCTCTTTAGCCTATAGAGAGCTAGGAAGTCCTAAAAAAAGAGATTATAAATCTTACTTTCTAATTATTTATTCCTTATTACTAAATATTAAGTATCTTTTCTAAAAATAGTTAAAGTTAAAAGGCTTACCTAATAAGAAGCTATATAAGCTGCCTTATAACCTTAACCTTATAACTAATTACTAGGTAATTAATAAGACAATAAGAATAATATTACTATTAACTAAGTATTAACCTCTACTTACTATTAGTAGAAACCTTACTGTCTAGAAACTAGCTATAATATAGATCTAGTTACTATATATATATCTACTTGTTTACTTTTACAAATAAAGTACTATAAAGAGTAAATCTCTATAGATTTACATTAAGACGTAAAGATTATACTAAATATCTTATCTATATATATACTAGTATTAATTTAGTATTATGTTATAGTTATATATATAGTTATAGTTATATAAGGTTTGATGTCTAAGTATACTTACTATACCTCTTTAGAAGATAAGAAATTACTAAATTTAATATAATAATTATATATATTAGGTTATAAAGATTCTAGTTAAAGAGGTAAGTTATTATATATAATATAAGTAGTACTATTACTACTATATATAGTAGTCTTACCTAAAAATTAAACTTATAAAGTAGTTTAAAGAATACTTTTAGTAATAATATATTATAGACTAAAGTAGTAAATAGTAATAAGTTAAAGTTTATTATAACTATAATAAGGGTTATAAAAGAATATTTCCTTATAGTTCTACTATTTAGGTATTTCTAACTTGCTTTTTAATTTTTACTAAGAGGTCTACCTTCTTTAGCTTTTATACCTTATTTTAAATAGCCTTAAGCTTTAAGTTACTTAATATATACCTTAAGATCTTTGTTTCTCTCTTTATAGTTGATTAAGAATATCTTTAAGCAGTAAGGTACTAAAAGCAGTTAAATTACTTATAAAGATAGTTAGCATAAGGTCTTTTACTAGTTAATAACTTACTTTTATATTTAAGAGTTTTATATATTCTTATTACTTTATATAACTTTATTAGTAAGGCTAAAAAATATTAAGTCTTAAAGTAAAGTACTATAATCTCTTAAGGTTAAATATAGCCCTTAAGCCTTTTAGTCTTTACTAGTATATTTGTTTTATTTTATGCTTATAATAGTTTAACTTAATACTTAACTATTTAAAAAAAGTCTTAATTACAAGTTTTTCCTTAATCTTAAGAATATTATATAATTTAGTACTTATAAGTAAAGAATACTATTTAAATAGGTATATTACTATAGTACTAGTAAATAAGGTCTTTAAAAAAGAGTTATTATATTACTTATAAGTATAGTTAGTTATACTATCTAAAGATAAGGTATATTAATTTTTAAACACCTTAATTATAAATTTAAAAGTAAGCTTAATCTTATTATATAAAAGCTACTATTTTATTTTATTTATAAAGCTCCTTATAACTATTATTTAGACTTATAAGAAAAGAAAATTATTGTCCTTATATTACTTATAAATCTAGAGCTTTTATACTTATATCTTTTTTATAAATATAAGATATTTATTTTTTATAGCCTTATTTACTTTTCTAAAACTAATTAGCTTTCTTACCTTATTAGTATTAGAGTTTTACTTAGTTAATAATTACTTTTATAAGTAGAATATAATATAATAGATCTTATATTACTTAATATTCTTCTTATAGAAATACTTTATATAGCCTAAATTACTTTTATACTTAAGGAGCTCCTCTTAAGATAAAAGGGGAAAACATATAAGAGATTAAGAAATAATTAATAAATAAATAGGCTATATATAGAGAGTATTTAGTACAAGCTCTATAGTAATTAATTACGTTACTAGCGCTAAGGGGGTGTATTAAATATAGTAGAATTTTATCTAAATTACTTAGTAAATATATAGTTACCTTATAGTAAATTATTAGGGAATAAGTAGTAAATTAGCCCTATGTTTAGAGGTAACTTTACTAATAATATTGCTAGGATTAGCTAGGGATTTCCTAACTAAGAAATAGGGGTTTTTCCCTATTTCTATAGGAATTTATAATAGTTATATAACATAAAACAGAATTAATCTAGTAACTATTATAATCTATACTATTTAATATTAATAGTTAATACTAACTTATATTTATTAAGCTTATCTTTAATTAAAAACCTACTTATAATAGAGGGTAATATAGTAGTTTTGCTATTTTTACTAGCAGGGCAGATTTATAGAGTTAAAAAGGGATAAATATCTAGGTACTGCACAGGCTTAGGAAGAACAAACAGGATTATAGACGCAAGAACATAGGTACTTTAAACGGATTAAGACGCAAGGATCTAGAGGACAGCTACAAGCAAGGACAAGGAGCTTAGGTCTAGGCGATTAAGACAGCAGAGGACAGTTTAACTTCTTAATATCCTAGGCATTTAGAATAAGAACCGTCTTAAGTAGTGCCGTAACCTAATCTCATAATAAACCTAAGGCAAGAGAAACGTCAGAAAAGTTGGATGGCCAAAAGTGGGGGTACAATAGAGGATTTTAGTCTATCTCACTAACCTTTAGAGTCCGACTAGGCGGTCAAGAGACCTGACTACTACGTATCTAGGAGATGGTGAAATGTGCGGCGGTTTAGATGCCCTTACACGTATCCTCGGGCCTGTGGCAGACGCCATCTCTGTCTAGCCGTTGTAGTGCAGGAAACGCAAGCACCATGGAGGGGCAAAGAAGCGGAAATGGCCGGAAGTCCAGCCCCTCCCTTGTTAGCTACTTTAGGGTCTGCCGGGAGTGAGCGCCATCTGGTGTTGCAGCTTTTCTTTTTCTTCTTCTTTTTTCATGTGCCACATGCCATGCATGGATATCTGGACGACTGTGCTCATCGGGGGCTTATCAGACTTAAGCTCTGGTTACAGAATCTTGACTATCACAGGCTCGTGCTTCTGGGCTCAGCTCAGAAATGAGCGGCTTACGGCCCACAAGTAGGCTCCCACTTAATTAGGTTTGATGTGTGTACATCGTATCTGTGTGTGTGTGTGTGTGTGCGTACGCCCGCGCGCGCCGGGTGGGAGCCTCGTGGGAAGGAAGCAGACTAGCGAGCGCCCGCTGAATCTCAACATGGTGGCAACAGTGTGGAATTCCTGCTGGGGGTGAGCAGGGGTAAATCAAGTAAAGTATTGATAAAGCGGTTACCTCGAACTGCAGGATAGTGAGAGTCTAGGAGGGCACAAAGAGACAGAGTGGCCGTTTGCAATTCGCCGTTTAAGATTTTTCCAAGTGTTGGAGTATCTTAAGATAGAAAGTATTAAATTATACGGATTATAATAGTAAATTAATTTATTATGTTATATCTAACCATAGGATTTTCCTATAGGAATAGGGAAATCCCCTTATTCCTTAGTTAGGAAATCCTAGGCTAATCCTAGCTATTTAATTAGTAAAATTACCTATAAAGTGGGGCGACTTTACTGTCTATTCCCTAACGATTCGCTAAATGACAACCGTACATTTGCTAGTTAATTTACGTGTAACTTCGCCACATTTGACAATTACCTTTCTTTTATATTAACTAGTCTGACTAGTTGACTAGTTAACTTGACTCGACTTAACTATCCTAGTATTAGTCAAGGGTTGACTTGACTTGACTTAACTAATTCCAAACCCTGACGAAGCCTAATGTGAAAATACAAAACACGGAGCATAGATGGGGGTGTTCGGAGAATTGCCTCCCTCTTGATTTTCTCAGGGACTTCTCTCTCTGTGTTGACGGTACTCTGATCTGGGATGGTTACACCCGCGGGCTAATTAGTCCCGTGCGGATGGGTGTGGATGGGTGTGGATGGGTCGTGTTGCTGGGGGAAAATGTGACGTTTAATTCCTGCACCTTGTGCCCCTCTCGCGCACGCCGTATAAAGGTGCGGGCGTTTGGGACAGACAGAGTCGATCTGTGGGGAGACCAGGCGAGTATGTGTTTATACTTGAGATGAGCGTGATAATGCGATACTAATCATCTGCCGTTTTTTTTCCCTCCGGTGTTGGACGGGGCTGTGCTTAATCCCGTGAGAGGCGGGAGTTTGCTGTAGGGACGAAACGAAAGTGAAGAACTAAGACTGAAGCTGGACAACAAAGGGAGGGTAGAGAGAGGGGGGGGAGGACGAGAAGGCAGCCCATCCCAGTCTGATGCAAAGTGTAGGTGTAGGTGCATTCCTGCCCGTCAGGAGTGACGAGGCGCACGAAGTAGCTATCCCTGCCATCCCCCAACCTTGTAGTGACGGCGCACAGACGCTAGCCCCACATCTAGGACAAGCTTAGCTGGGTAAGCGCTGCTAAGCTTCTGCTAGCGGCTGCCAAGGTCGCCGCATCCATTCCCTTACCAATGCCCCCGCCAATGACTAAGACCCCACCCTACAACTTAGGCCACCTGTAAAGACAGGCTACATATTAACATTAACTCTTTTACTCTTTATTTATAACAAGAAGAAACAACTACTATTTATAAAGTAAAATATCTAAAAGAATGTAAAGATTAAATTTGTTTATTAAAAATACTAAATATTTTGGAATATCTACTTATATTACAAAGACCTTATAGTAGGCAATTAATAAAGTCCTTAGTAGGAGTAGCTAATATGAAGCCTCTTATTAGAAAGGTATTCTATAAACTACACTATACTACTATCTTTATAGTATAATATAACTTAAAAAGCTAAAGTTAACTATAAGTACTTTTGTTAACTATAAGAAAGACGCCTTACTAATTAGGCTTTAGCCTAAGAGGCCTTTAGTATTATACTAAGTTATTAATAACTTAAGAAGATAGCCTAGATATCCTTAAATTTAGTAGTAATTTATACTTATTAAGAAGGGAGTAAATAAAAAGATGTTTATAAAGAAATCTAGCTATAATAAGTTTATAACTCTTATAGTAAGAAAAATAGGTTATAAGAGAAATAAGTATAATACTAAAGAGAGAATTAAAAAGCTTTTTTATCTAGTTATACTACTTATTATTAAGGATATTTTATAATAGCTTTAGTAAAATATAGATAAGACTAAGATTACTAAAGAAGAGGCTGAAGCAATCCTTAGTAAAAGATTAAAGAAAACTATAAAATATAATATAATATAAAAATATAATAAAAGTTATTAAATAATAATATTACATAATTATATAACACCTATAAGACAATTAATTATATAATAGCTATAAAGTATTTATAACTTAGGATAGATTATTATAATTTAATACTAATAGACACTAACTACATACTTAGCCTATAGTTAAAGACTATTAGGGAGGAATAATATTACGTATAGCTAAATAGCTTAAGGCGTAAAAATAGGTATAAAACCCTTTATATAATAATAAGTAGAATTAGCCTTTTGCTTACTAGAATATATATTAATTTACCTCTATACTTATCTTTTATAAGTATAGTAATATATAAAAGCCTATTTAATAGAAGTATAATATAATAGATTATACTTTTCTTAATATATTTATTAGTTATTACTAAGGTAGTAATATAGTTAACTATACGTATAAATAGGTAATAACAAATAATAGGGGTAAATACTAGTTCTAAATTATACGTAAAAGAAAAAAAACTATTATAGGATTATGTAGCAAATCTACTACGTAATATCCCTATAGATTTAGTAAATCTATAGCAAATTAGCTATAGTTATTGTAGCTATTTAGCGTTAATCTATACTGCTAATATCTAAGTAATAGTTAATATTATAATACTAGTAACCTTCTAAAGTGCTATAAATTATCCCTATTTTCTAGTTATCTATAAAAGGCCTAAAAAACGTAATAAAAGCAAAGAGCTAAAAAGTATTTAATACTTTTTGTATATATAACGTATTACGTATATAAAACCTATTTATTTATTTATATCTCTAATCAACTATTATTAATTAACTACTTTAGCGCTTTATTTAGTAATAATTTTATAAATCTATCTGCTAGGTTATTCTCTCTTTATATCTACTAGATCTTATAGATCTTATATTACTTATATAACTAGTAAAGTGCTATAATATTAATTATAAGTTACTTCTCCTTAGTAGTGCTAAGCTTTATAAGGCACTTATAGAGGGAGTATAAGTTAGTATAAAGGATTATTAGGATTTATAGTAGCTTAAGGTAGTTAGTAATTATTATAAGTGTAGTACTAATTATATAGGAATTATATAGGTAACGTTAGCGCTAGTAACTATACTATAGACCTTAGAGGCTAGCATGCTATATATAACTTTTTTATAGTTTATTAAGCTAAAGTAAATAATATTACTAGTAAGTGTAAATTTCTTATTATTACTAGTAGGTTATATAACGTTACTTTTATTAGTAAGTATACTAATAAAGCTAAGTTATAAAGTAAAGTTATAGTTATTTATAAATAAGCTATTAATAAAGATAAAAAGCTTTATAGTTATAAGGTTAATTAGCTAGAAAAGCAGGCTATAGTTAAAGTAACTTATTTACTATTTAATTTAGTAATTAAGAGTCTTTATCTCCTCCTCTACAGGCTCTTAGTGTTATATAGTAACTAAGTAGTTATAGTAAGCCTTAGGTTAGTAAATTAATATAATATAAACCCTATAAGCCTTTTACTAGATAAAATCTTACTTAGTAGTAGGTTAATTTACGTTAATAGGCTAGAGCTTCTTACCTTAATCTTTTTAGTAAAAGTTTATTTTACTATTATAGCTAAGGGAAAGTATATAACTATTAAAAGTAATAAAATTATTAATAGTTAATAGTTATTTAGGCTTTATAGTAAAAGTTACCTTCTTAAGCTTTTTCTCCTTATAGGTAGAGAGTCTATTATTTATAAGGCTAATTATATTATCTATTTATATACTAATAAGGCTAAAATCCTTATTATTAGGTAATAAAATAAGTAGGTAAAGGTTAAAGGTTAATAAATCTATCTAGAGATTCTCTTTATAATAGTAGTTATATATAGCCTACTAGTAGGTGCCTGCCTTAGTAATACAATAAAGCGGCTTTATTACCTTTATAATAGAGTTATTAAGGTAAAGATAGTAAATTTATATAAAAAGTCTTATAAGAATAATATAGTTAAGTAGTGTTATAGATTAGGTATATACCTAGGTAATATTACGTAACTAGAGGTAAAATCTACGTTATAAAAGTAAAAGGGTAAAGGTAAAAATTAGTTACTAGGCTATTTATTAGATTATAAGTAACTATATAAGAATTATCTTTTTACTATTATTAGTATAACCTTAGATAACTAACTATAATTTCTTATATAGTTACTTATTTTTCCCCTTAACTTTACGTACTATATATAACTTAAAGATCTATATATTACTATACGTTTTCTTATTATAAGTAATAATATAAAATATACTATAGTTAATAAAGGCTTTTACTTCTACCTTATTAGATTCTTAAAAGG
>NW_007361297.1:0-10844 GCF_000149035.1 Colletotrichum graminicola M1.001
CTTATAAAAAAGTAGAAAGGTTAAAGGAAGTATTTTACTTACTAAATTATTTTACTTACTATATAGGTATATTAGTAATAATAATACTTAAAGAAGAGCTATATAAGTATTATACTACCTTATTACTTAGTTATTTTAACAATTTTAATATAATAATAATAAACCTTAAATAACGCTTTAAAGTTTATTAAGTATCCTTACTATATCTTATTAAGCTTTATTATACCTCTTTTAATTTAATTACTAGAGAAAACGCTAGTAAAAGTAAGATTAAAGTACTTAAAGCACTTATTATACAAATTACCTAGCTAGTATAAGAAGCTACTTATAATAGTACCTTATATAATAAAGAATACTATAGGTAACTACTTACTTATCACTATAGTATACTTAGATACTTTGTTACTATTTTTAATCTACTTACTATATTTAGTAGCCTTTAGATGTAATTATATAGTAGTATAGTAAATTTACTTCTTTATTATAATCTATAGTTATAATACTTTATTAGTAATAATGATTATAGTAATACTTAATACTAAGTTAACTATAAGTAGTTAGCTAATATAACTATAAGGTAGACCTCTAGAGATAATAAGGCTGTTTATAAGGCTCTTTAGAGTTAGCTAGTAGTAAAGTACTACCTAATAGTAATCTATTTAAAAAGTACTTTATTTATAGTAAATTAGGCTACTAGTTAACTAAGTATATAGAGAAAAAGTAATAAGCCTCCTTTATATATTATAAAGGTATATACTTTATATAGGCTGTATAGGCTACTTTCAGTTCTTTTCTTATTAAATATAAAGGTAATAAGCTAATTTATCTTAAAGAATTAAGTAATAATAATAAGATTTACTTATTAAATAGTAAGAAGTATAGATTTACTATGATTTCTACTATAATTATATACTTTAGTAAGTAGCTAATTAATGGCTTATTAACTTATAAGAAGTTATATAACTAAGTAACCTTTTAAACAATTACTTATAAAAATCCATGTTAAGATGTATTACTTAACATAACTATAAAAAGTAATAATATCTTTATATTTAATAACTACTACTTTATATCCACTTTTTAAGACATTATACCTAATACTACTGTAGCTAAAGTATCTAAAGCTAGCTGGTTTTAGTATCTTACCTTTAAAAACACCTTAGTAAGATCTTACTAGATACTACTTATACTAGTAAAGCAATAATTTACTTTAGTAGTAAAGATTACTATATTTACTTCATATAATTTATATACTTATACTAATTAGTAAGCTTGTTTTTTATATAATAATAAGTAATATACTATTTCTATTTTACTTATAATATATAGACTACTATAACGTAAAATTTAATAACCTTACTAACTAGCTTATTAAGAATAAGATTATTATACCTATTACCTGAAAATAAGGCTATATATAAATACTTTAAAATCTATCTAAGGGTACTATTATAATGTAGTACTTAATAGATAATAAAACACACTAGATTTACTATAGATTTAGCTACTTATTAGTAAATTACCTCTATAAGCTACTTAAATAAGTAAGTAAATTAACCTCTTTTACTATACTTAAAGAGATTTATAAGTATTACTATTACTACTAACTTAATATAAAGACTTATAGCTACTTTAAATTTATATTATATAATAATTATAAATCTTACTATTAAATTACTATTCATATAATATATATAAATAGTAATGCACTATACTTTCTATAATTAACTTAGCTACTATATTTAATATAGTAAGATTCTTATATTGAGTTACTATAAAGTATATATAAAAAGCACTATAAATATACTAAATTAATATATATCTTAGCCTACTTAATTAGATTACTACTAATACTAGCTAAAGTTTTTATATAGCTAAGTTTAAATATACTGTCTATAGGTTATCTATTAAGGTTAACAAAGTACTTATCAAGGCCTTTTAATTTATTAGTAAAGTTAAGTAATACTATACTACCTTCTAATATTTTATAACAATATCCCTAGGCTAAGAGACAGGATACCTATAGATTAGTTAATTACTAGCTAATTAGTAATAAGTTAGCCTAGCTAGTATTACATATATATATATTTTACCCTTTAGCCTAGCTAGCTAGCTAAAGTAGCTAATTTAAATTCTATATCTATAAATACCCCTACCTATTCAATAATTAGTTTAACTTCTATTTTCCACCTTAATCTAGGCCTTTAGCTAACCCTCTTATAATGATCTAACTTCTACCTCCCTAAGGTAATTAGCCTAGAAGATAGATAACAAATTAGCTTAACTATAACGATTTATTCTTTAATAACTACTTACTAACTAGAATTATTAAAGCTACCCCTATTTACTTTATCTATTATTAAGCTAATATAGACTATCTAGAAGTAAAATATAGCCCTTTTATAACTACTTACTAACTACCTAGCCTATCTAGCTAAGAAGTAATATAAGTGCCTACTAGTATAAACTTATAGTATCTTACTAGAAAACAGTATACTAAAGTAAGTATTAGATTAGCTAGTAGCTATTTAGGTAGGTAACTAGCTTTATCTAATAGCCTTAGAAAGCTACTATATTAAATAGGCTTCTATAAAGGTAACTTTAACGCTCTAGATATAATAAAGAAATTATTAAGCTACTATAGGTAGTAAGGCTAGCCCTTAGGCTACCTTTAAAGTATTTAATTACTAATTACATAGTAATCTAGAGCTTTAAGAGCGTTATCTTTATAGCTAGCTTTATAAGGCCTAGTAAAAGCCTAGCTAGCTACTATCATAGTTTTTTACTAAATATTTAGTAATATATTAGGCTTTAGGCACTATTAACCTAAAGAAAAATTAGCTACTAGCCTTCTTGTTTTTCTATTACCTATAGCCTAGGTTATAAAGGGTATTAGTGTAATAAAAGCACTCTGCCTAAAGGCTAAAGGACGTTACCCTTACTACTAAGAGACTATAAGAGATCTAGGCTAACTAGACTGTAGACTAGAGCTTTAATTAGATCTCTTTTTAACTACTACTTAGTAGACTATTAGTAAAAAGACCTTAACCTAAAGAGTAAGTAAGGCTAGTAAATACTAAGTAGGTAAAGCTAATAGCTATTTATAAAGGTATTAAGATAAAGGTCGTGTAGAAACTATAGTAGAACCTTAGTAATATATTAGTAACTATTTACCTATTTAGTCTAAGCTAGAGGGAGAAAATCCTAGACTCTCTAGCCAAAAGTCTAGTTAATAAAATAGACTTACCTTTTATACCCTTCCTAGTTAAGGCACTTAGCTATATACCCTTATAATTCTTTTAGCTTTATAAACTAAAGAGACTAGTATAAGATAAAATATTAGGCTATAATTCTAATAGTAAATAGTTAGTAATATTAAAGTAAAATAAAAGCTTAAATAAACTATAAGTATTCTTTAAAAGAACTATAGCTATATTAGTAAATAATATAGCTACTTAATAAAGTATACTATACTTTTATAATAATAACCTAAATAACTTAGTATAGGAGACTAGTATAAGATAAAATATTAGGCTATAATTCTAATAGTAAATAGTTAGTAATATTAAAGTAAAATAAAAGCTTAAATAAACTATAAGTATTCTTTAAAAGAACTATAGCTATATTAGTAAATAATATAGCTACTTAATAAAGTATACTATACTTTTATAATAATAACCTAAATAACTTAGTATAGGATAAGTAAAGAATTACTAAGTGTAAAGTAGCCTAAGGTATAAGCCTTTTTTAGTAAGAGGAATTAAGGGGCTATAGCTAAAGGTAAATATATAATAAAAGGTTAGTATTACTTCTTAATAGGCCTTACTATATATCTTTAAGACTAAATCTATAAGGACTAAGTATAGTAGAACTTATATAGCTATTTTAGCTATAATAAGCTAAAATATAATACTATAATATAAAAATATATAAGTAAAACTAAGAACTTATTTATAACTTTATAAGGAAATAAGTAATAAAAGACTAACTAAAAAAATATAAAAAACTACCTAATTATAATTATTATATTTTATATAGGAACTATACTACTATAAAAAGATATAATTAAATAAAAGCTATTAAAAAGTAAATAACTTAAAACTAAAAGCTTTAGAAAGCTATTATATTAGTAAATATTATTAAAAGTAACCTTAAAAATATAAAGAAAATAGTAGAACTATAAAATAAATATAAAAGATAATATATACTAAAATAACTTTTTAGTGTTTATTTACTAAACTTATATTAATCTAAAGGTATAAAAAAGAAAGTACTATTATACCTTATTTAAGATAAAAAAAAGTAAAAGACTTTTTAATAACTTTCTTTACTTAATAAAATATAATCTATTATACGCTAGGTAATAAAGTTAAGGATAGCTATAACTAGGTATATAACTTCTTATTTAGGCTACCCTTAAGGCTATAAAAAGAAATAATTTAATAAAGAATTAAGATAAAGACACTAAGGATAGTAGCTTAAAAAAGTAGAAAAATACTAAGACGTAAATTATAAATTATATAGTAAAGTGTTATAAAATAAACTATAAAAATATCTAAGAAAAAAGGTAAAGTATAAGTTAAGACAGCCTTTTTTTTAGAGGTCTACCCCTTAACCTAATATAAAAGGCCTATTAACCTTAGGCTAAAGCCCTAGGTTTACACCTTAAAGAAGATCTAGAGGCTAAGTTAAGAGAAATAACTAATTAATAAGCACCTTATAATCTATAAAGCTATAAGTATTAGTTATATACTATAACTATAAGAAGCTAGGCTATTACTTAAATAAATATAGAAGCTAAAAGAATAGTAGTATAATACTAATAGCTTAGTAACTTAATTTTAAGAAAGCCTTTATTAATATAATTATAATAAGAAAGAAGGTTACTAAGCTAAATAATTTAAAATAAAATAAAAGTAAGTAATTCTTTAGATTACACTATACTTATAACTATTATACTAATTAAATAAATAATAAAAAGATAAGTAATTATTTTATAAAAGTATACTAAGTATATAATAAATATTAATATAAATATATACTTCTAGATTAATTTAATTAGTATATAGCTAGTTAAGCTACTAGGCCTATAACAGGTAGATATATAATACCTAACCTTTTTTAGGTTTAATAAAAGTAAGAAGAAGCCTATAGCTATATGTTAGTGGTGAGGTCTACTTACGTGACCACCGGATTCACCAGCTTCTTCACCTTACTAGCCAGCAGTCTTTTCTCCTAGTTACACATCACTAATACCACCACTATCTATAGCGATATTATTACTTCTCTACAGGTTATAAGCCTAGGCCTCTACCTTCTTCTTTTTTCTAACGCTATTTAAAGCTATTTAGACCTCTTCTTTTTATAATAACAAATCTATTAATTTCGCCTATAACAAATCCTTATTGATTTTGCCTATAACAAGTCGCCTTAACTTTGCCTACCTTCCTGCCTTATTAGGCTAATAACAGGGTAAAGATTTTACCCCTACTACTACTAATAATAAGGATCTTTCCCTTACTAATAACAGGGTAAAGATTTCACCCCTACTACTATTAACTTTACCTTTTATAATAAGGTAAATTTATCTTTACTAATAATAACTTATACCTATTAATAATAAGGGCCCCCTGCCCTTACTAAGTAACTATTATTACTATAGTGCCTGCTATCTTTTATCTTAGTAGTATTCCTATCCTTTATAGCAAAAAGAACTATTGCTATTAGCTCCTTACTATTAAGGCCCTTCTTAATAAAGATAACCTTCTTAAGTACACTAAATCTAACGTGGCTGCTCCTACTCTTACTAACGACCTAACTGCCTATAAGCAGTAGTAAAAAGGCTAAGCCTTAGCCTACAGCCTTATTATTAATAGCGTTAGCCCTATCCTTCCTTACCTTAAGGGGTCTAGTTAGACCCCTAACGGCTGCTGCCCCTACAAGCTTATAAGCAAGCTTAAGGATATTATCCCTTAGGTGTTAGGTAATACTATTACTAACCTTATTTATAACTATAGACGCCTTAATATTAATAACTCTAAGGATCTCTTTAAGTATCTTAAGACCTTTTATACTATAACCTATAGTATTAATAATCTTATTACTAACTAAAAGGCTATACACTTCTACTTTCTCCTAAACTTAATTTATAATAATAGCGCCTTATCTAGGGTCTTTAATAAGTATACTACTATTAAGCCTTAGGAGGCTAAGCTCTAAGATCTACTTAATAACCTCTATTATAAGGCTAACTCTATTAACTCTATTAGTAAGTCTGTATTTATTAAAGTTAAGGCTACTAAGGCTAAGGATAGCGTTACGTATACCTATTATAGTGCTAACTATTAAGATAATAAGTGTTACTTTACCTATCTAGAGCTTATTCTTACTAACTACCCTTACTATAAGGAGCTTTATAAGAAGGCTTATTACTACTACTATACTAACGCCTGCTATAAGTAGCGTCCTACCTTTATCTTTATTAGAGGTGCCTCTAGCGCTCTTAGAGGATCTTCTATCCCAGCTTAAGGCTATATAAATACAGTTTTTAGGGGAGGATTTACATCACTTAAGGGGAGGCTTTACATTATGTATAATAGTAGTCTGGCTAGGCAGAGCTGAGGGGAGGTGTTAGTAGTAAGGTCTACTCACGTGACCACCGGATTCACTAGCTTCTTCACCTTGCCAGCTAGCAGTCTTTACTCCTAGTTATATATTACTAATACTACCACTATCTATAGCGATATTGTTACTTCTCTACACTATATATTAAGTAATATTTTTCTTACTAGATTCTAAAGGCTAGCTATAAAAGATTTAGTAGCTTTTTACTAAAGTTATAAGGCTAAAGAGCACTATAAACCTCCTCTTAATATAAGTATTAATAAGAAAAAAAGTATTATTATAAACACCTAAATAAACTAATAAAAGTATAATTCTATATTTATTACTAACCTTAAGTAGATCTTATAATAAATTATAAAAAACTATAAATAGGTATATATAATATATATCTATAGCGCTATAGTAGAAAATAAACCCCTTATAATTTCCTTAAGGGAAAAAGATAAAAGTAGTAATAATAAGTTACTACTACCTTAATAATTAGTATTAAAATAAGAAGCGTTTAATAAATAGGTAGTAAAAATAATTAACTTCCTCTTAAGAGTAAAGTATACTATTAATCTATATAATAAAAAAATCCTTTATATAGACCTATTTACTTCTTAGACTAAAAGTAACTAGAAAAGCTATAGAAATAAATTACTAAGAACCTAGTAAATAGTTATATCTAGCTATTAGTTAGTAAGGTAAGTATACTAATCCTTTTTATTTTAAAAGAAGATAGCACTTTACGCCTTTATATAGACTATTAAGGTCTTAATAAGCTTATAATAAAAAATAAATACCTTTTACCTCTTATTAGTAAGCTCTTAAAGAGGCTTTATAAACATAAGTAAATATCTAAAGTTAACTTATAAAATATATATTACTATATTTATATTAAATCTTTAGACTACTAAAATATAGTATTTTAAATATAATATAGTTACTTTAAGTATATAGTTATACTATTTAGCCTTATAAAAATACTTATAATATTCTAGGTATATATTTACTAAACACTTAGTAAACTACTTAATATATATTATATTATATATATAAATAATATTATAGTCTACTTAGATATAAGGAAATAAGACACTAAGGACCTTCTTAAGGTCTTTATAAAGCTATAAAAAGTATAACTATTTATAAAATCAAGTAAATATAGGTTTTATATATGAAGAATAAAATTCCTTAGCTATATAATTATACCTAAGGGTATATCAATAAATAGGAAAAAGGGATAAGCTATTACTAAATAGAAGCTACTAGCTAATTTTAAGAAAGTCTAAGTCTTTTTAGGACTTTATAACTTCTATTATAAGTTTATTCTAAAATACTTAGGTATAGTAGCTTTAATAGTATTACTTTTGCAAAAAAGTAATAATAAAAATAAGGCCTTTTTAAATAGTCTCTAGAAGTGTAGATAGCGTTTAAAGCCTTAAAAGCTACTTTCTGTTTAGTAACTATTTTATTATATTAAGACCTTATATAGGACGTAAAGGTTAAGACTAATCTAGTATAAAAAGCTACTTTAGGTATTATATTTTAGCTCTTAAAGGGTTATTAGTAACTAGTTATATACTTTTTATAAAAGCTAACTAATATAAAATAAAAATAAGCTACTTAGTAGTAAGAGCTCTTTATAATAATTAAAAGCCTTAAACACTAGGTATACTATTTATAAGACTTATTTAAGGTGTTTATAGTACTAATAGATTACTAGGCCTTAAAAGAGGTAATTAACAACTTAGTATAATGTTACGACCTAACAAGTTACAGGCTATGTTACCCTACCTAACAGATAGATAGTAAGCAGCAGTAGTATTTATATAGATAAGAAATAAGGAACAGACAGAGAACTCCTTAGAATAGAAGAACTATAGTATAAGTTATATAAAGATAAGAAAGTAATTATAAGATAAAGTAATTACTAGTAATTATAAAAGTAAGCGCTTACTAGTATCTACTAAGCGCTTACTTTATATTAAGATAGTAATTACTTATAACTATTAGTTAAAGGAACTATTTAGGGAATAGTTAGGACTTATATATAGGATAGACTTAGACGCACTTAAGGACAGACTTTTATAGCTCTTTAGTAATAAACTAATAATATATTCTCCAAATACCTTTTAGTATTTAACCTTAGTAATTTAATTAATAAGAAGCTATATAAGCTACCTTATAACCTAATCCTTAACTAATTACTAAGTAATTAATAAGATAAAAAGAGTAATAAATACTATTAACTAAGTATAAACCTCTACTTACTATTAGTAGAAACCTTACTATCTAGAAACTAGCTATAACACTTTAATTACTTTTATTAAGTAAGTTAACCTTAATACTTACCTAATAGTATTTTATAATATCTATACCTAAAATAACTCTAACTTCCTTTAGCTTTAGAAAGAACCTAACTACTCTAGCTAGAAGCCTAAATAAAAAAATAAAAGACGTTAAGAAGTCTAATAATAAGGTAGACTTTACTTAAGGTATATATAATAAGATTTAGTAATATATAAAGTAAAATAATAGTAATATAGCTTATATATAAGTAATAATTAATAATATTAGTAAGAAACTAAATACTAAAACCCTTAAAGTTAGCTAGCTATAAAATATAGTCTATAATACTATTACTTAGCTAAAAAATAAAATAGCTAAAGCTAAAAAACTAAATAAAGAAGTAACTACTTTTAAAAGTGTTATAAATATTATTACTACCTTAGTTAATAAATATAATAAGCTTAAACTTAACTTATAATAGAACTAATAGATAGCTAAAAGGATTTTTAATTTAAGTTTATACTTATTAGACCTTTTATACTACTAACTTTAGAAGTAAGACTAAATAAGTTATTTATATAAAAACTTTTCTATAAGGAAAAGCACTCTCTTAGTATAAACCTTACTTAGAAGAATTTCTTAAGTATAATAGTAACCTTACTATATACTCTTATAAGATATAAAATATCTTTAGAAGTATAACTAGCTTTATAAAGGCCTTATAGTTACTATTTTAAGATCTTAATAAAAAGTAATAGGCTAAGTAAGGCCTAGCTAGCCTATAATAAACTAAGTTAGCCTCTTACTATATAGCTAAATTCTAATAACTAGCTACTTAACTTAATATTACTTAAGAATTACTAATCTTTACTTTCTACTAAGGACTTAAGGATAATATTAAAGATAAACTTATTAAGATTATTAACTTACTTAAGGACTTCTTATTCTATATTAAACTTACTATTAAAATTAATATATAACTTTCTAAGTAATATAAAGAATAAGAAAAAACTTAATAACCTAGTACTAATATAAGTAAAAAGTACGCCTAGGGCCCTAAATAGCTATACTAGTAAAAGAAAAAATAAAATAACTAGTAGTAATTATATAATAGTTATTTAAGTACTACTTATAGATAATATATAACACCTATAGATATTAGTATTACTAGAAAATAAAATTAGTAACTAGTATAAGACGCTAGTATAGTTAAGTGCTATAATTATAAAAAGATAAGACACTTTATATAAGACTATAAATAACTAAGGAGAGTATAGAATAAGAACCTTCCTAAGTATATATAGAAAGCTAGTGTAGCTTAGAAAAAGACTCCTTATAAATAACTCTTATAGACTACTTACTATAATAATAACTACCTTACTTATAAGGATAGTAAGAAATAAGTAAGATAGTACCTAAGAAAACCTAAGAACACTACTAAGGTAGCCTAATAGAAATAGTTTATAATAATTAATATAAAAGAATTTTATAACTAGATTAAGGTTAAAGAAATAAAAGAAACTATAACAAAGGACTATATAATAGCACCTTAGAAGAAAGTATTAATACTATAACTTAAGCTACTAAGCCTATAAATATCTAGTAAATTAACTAGCAGACTATAGTAATTACTTACTAATATAGTAGTAAAAAAGAATAAACTAAAGATAGCTAAAACTAAGATACTATTATAAGACTTATAGAGACTTATAATTAGCTAAAAACTTAGTAGCCTAACGTACTTAATATTAAGAAAATATAACTAGTAGAAGAATAAATAAGATAATAAATAGCTACTTAAGGAGACCTTAGATAATTAAGGACACTTAAGGAAAACTACCTATAAGAAGTTACTAAAACTATTATAGTAGCTAGGAAGTAACAAACCTAAGAAGTTAAGGGCTTTAAGGTATAAAACTAATAACTTATTATTAGACTAATCTAGA